>NC_039274.1:6392684-6692684 GCF_003368295.1 Carassius auratus | reverse complement strand
ACAAACTGATCACATTGACGCCACACCGAAGTGAGGAAGTAATTAAAGCAAAAGGAGCCCCTACCAAGTATTGAGTACATGTACTTGCTTTGCTTTGCAATGATTTGTATCGAAAAAAGTGAACTTGAATTGAATTGAATGTACAGTAAATTAACATACTTTCCAGAAGGCCAACATTTGACTAAAATATATAAATATATATATATATATATATATATATATATATATATATATTATGAAGTATTTTAATTTGTTGAGATTGTTGTGAATTGGTGGGTTTTTGTTAAATATGAGCCAAAATCATCACAATTAACAGAACCAAAGTCTTAAACTACTTCAGTCTGTGTGCATTCAATGTAATACATTGTTCTCCTTCAGCCACTGTGTGCTCAGTTTTGCTGTGTGTTTTGGGTCATTGTCATGTTGGAAGGTAAACCTTCTTCCCATTGATAACTTTCTGGCAGAGGGCAGCAAAACGTCCTCAAAAACTTGATGGTGTTTTGCCCCATCCATTCTTCCTTCTATCCTGACAAGTTCTCCAGTCCCTGCTGCAGAGAAACACCCTCATAACAGGACATTACCACCTCCATACTTTACTGGAGGAATGCTGATATTTGGATGGTGAGCTATATTGGATTTCTGCCAGAAATATATTTTGTTGAGGCCAAATAATCCCATTTTAGTCTCATCTGCCTCAGAATCTTCAAGTTGTGTTTTGCAAAGCTCAGCCGTGACTCGTGACTGCATGTGGCCTTTTTTTTGAGGAGGGGCTTTTTTCTTCCAACCTTCCCATACACAAGCCACATCTGTGGAGAATTTGTGATATTGTTGTAATATGCACACAATCACCACTCTTTGTCATAAATTCCTGCAGCTGCTTCAGAGTTGCTGTAGGCCTCTTGGTCGCCTCTCTGATCAGTTTCCTTCTGACTCTTTCATCCAGTTAGGAGCGACGTCCTGATCCAGGGAGGGTCTGTGTTGTGCCAGATACCTTCCAATCTTAACAATAGACTTCACTGTGCTTCTAGGCATTGATAAAACCTTTGAATTTTTTTGATTTGTTGTCCATACACAACTTTATCCTGGAGATCTTTTCACAGTGCCTTTCCATTCACTGATTGTTTGCTTCAGTTGCACTACCAAGGACTGAAATGCTCCAGGAAAGCTCCATTCATGCTGAGCTGATCAAAATGGCCACATCTTAACACAAATGAAAATCAAATGGCCTTGTGTGCCATTGAGAAAGTGATAAGCCTCACCTGACTGAGTTTACAAGTCATTTTCCGGCTGCAAAGCGACAAAATGTGATTATAATTTTTTTATTGGGGGTGATTCTTTTCTATAATAACTGTACTTAAATATTCTTATTAACTTTATTAATTATTATTATTATTATTATTATTATTATTATTATTATTATTAAGTATAATTTATTTTTCATAAACCATAAATGTTATACAGAAAGCTCAAAATATTTTAAGTTGTCAAGAATTTTATACAACTTACTTTTATTACTCGTGTAGTTTTAATGACTCATGATGCGCTTCGCCACCTTTTCTTTAAAAATATACATGGAGACTGAAGTGTGTGCTGTTTAATAAATAAAACTACTTCTGAATAGAAGAACTATACTAATTAAGTAAACCTTTTGTTATATTTTTAACAGATTTCACCCCAAAAATATATATCTACGTATATATATATATATATATATATATTTTTTTTTTTTTTTTTTTTTTTTTACAGTAGACTAGCCTGTAGATTATTACACTAAATGGTTGGACAATGGAAATAGTTCTGCATAAACTCTTCTATGCCAATGCATGAATTTGCCTCCCACAGAACAGTTTTAAAACTGTAGCTGACAGGATTCTTAGCAGCGCAGGTGCCAGCAATTCCCCAGAGGCTTTCCAGTGTAAATTGTGTGAATTAGAGCAGAATTAAATTGCTCATATTTCATTTTCAATGTTTGCAGCAGACTTGATGAAGAGTAAATATCCCAATAACAGAACACTTCACAAGCTGTATGTTTGAAACTCGAATAGAAAAGGCTGCTGTGAAGTGTTTTTTTAATAAAACACACAAAACCCCCACAATATTTACATTTATGCATTTAGCAGACACTTTTATCCAAAGCAACTTACAGTGCATTCAGGCTACACATTGTTATTATGTGTGTTCCCTGGGAATTGAACCCACAACCTTTTTCACTGCTAACACAATGCTCTACCACTGAGCCACAGGAATATTAAGTTGTTTGAATTTACATGAAAACAGAAACATTACATGCATGTTTCTGCTAGAACAAATGGTATCCCTTCTTCACATTCACTTATTAGGTCCATTCTTTTTTCCATTTGTGCTTGTATGTTCATGTCTAGGTGTCTGTGTGTGTTTGTAGTTTGCTTAGTACAGATATTTTGGCACTAGTCTCGGCCTAAACTGTGCCTTTGTTGATCCTTACTTTTCTGCATGCATTCTGCAATAGAAAATAAACCTATAATTGCTTTGCAGTATTTCTAGAAATAATGAATGTTTCCAGTTGTTCTAATTTATGAATAAAATGACCATAATAAGAACAGTGAAGCAGTCCTGATGACTTGGACAGAGCTCTAGGCATCCCTTAGGAAAATACTGACTTCCTCAGTAAGGCCAGGGATCTCTCTTGTGGGGTTCATTTGTGACTCATTTAACAGTGTTGACACACTGAATCATGTCAGTGTGTGCTAACATACAGTAGGGGCTGCTGGTATAGATTGTGTGTGCAGGATGTGTGTTATTGAACAGCACTTTACAGGCACAGTTTTTGAGTGATGTTCGTCTATCCTGGGAGTAATCATATGCAGCCTCACACAAATGGCACTGTAGCATACCGTCCTGAAAAGAAGAGGGAAAGTCAGAATCATAACATTGCAGAATGATCAGGTACATCTGTGCAGTTTGTGTGTGCGTGATAGCTTTATTACTAGTCATCTCTCCATCTGTTGCTAAATGTTGCCCCGACTCGTATGGAGCCAAAAGAGTCTCAATAAAGATAAATGCACACACTAAATTCACATATGCACACACAGGATTCATACATGCACACACATGATTCATAAATACACACACAGGATACACAAATGTGCACAAAATTTACAAATGCACACACAAAATTTAAATTGTGTGTGCATTTCTGAATTTTGTATGCATTTGTGAATCTTCTGTGCTTTTTAAATTTTGTGTGTGCATTTGTGAATTTTGTGCTCATTTGTGTATCCTGTGTGTGTATTTATGAATTATGTGTGTGCATGTATGAATCCTATGTGTGCATATGTGAATGTAGTGTGTGCATTTATCTTTATTGAGACTCTTTTGGCTCCATAGACTCGTGCTGAGTTCATCTACATTTGTTTGTAGCACACTGATGAAGAAACCAGATCAGACAACGCCAGACTTCAAATAAAAAACTCCAGACCCCACACACCATTTGCAGAGGAGTTTATTTGTGATTATGAATTGATAAATTGGAGTGTTTCCTCAAAGCACACTGCAATTTTACATGCTACTGAATGTTTCCGGAAGGATAAATAGCATTAGCTGCTGGTCATTATGTGGTCCAATTTGGTGTGCAGGGAAAAGAGGTATAAACCAATTTTTTACCATTTTAAGAATTGGAAAGCAGCCTTGAATAAAAGTAAAAAAATACATCTATGTTGAAAGTAACTTAGGTCTTATGTGGTTTGAATAATTATTACATTTTATTGAGAGATTTGAAGTTTGTATAATAGTGGTATGTTGGCTTTGTCATGGCAACAAATTTATTGTAACTCTTGTTACTCAAAACACTTGTAATTACAATAATCACATCAGTTATAATCAGTTTGTAACTATGCACATTTACAAAGACTCCAAATCTAGTTTTTATGCTTATGACCAGTAATTGAGTTTGTTACGCTCATATGCTGTATCACGTGCAGATAATGTTATGTTACTGCAGACATTTTTGGAAGAGATTAATATATAATTTGACAGCAGTTAAACTCTGTCAATATTATGCCATACTGTAAGTCATGTCCAGTAAAACTAGACAGAAACATAATTTAAGTTACCAGAATCCAGACATCACTTTCCTTACGCTGAGAAATGAAGGGGAAAAAACTATCATTGAACTAAAAGAGGAATGGAACACAATGCCATGATCGCAAAGGTAGCCGTAGCTTTATTATTTTATGGATTATTCTCATGGTTTGGTGGACAGTGTGGTTCGTGAATCACTCAGGAAGATGAGAGAGGTTAGAGTGTAGTGGACTGCTTCTGGGTCAGTGTGCATTGCTGCTTTAGTGGGGGTTTCAGCCTCCTCATGCAGACCAGACCCCCAGTCTTCTGCTATTACAACCCCCCCACACCATCACCACATCAGAACCATGCAGCCATGTGCTCCGCTCTCCAGCCTCAGAAGTGTGTGCTGCTGCTGAACAGGACTGTGGGAACAGACACACCCTTCTCTCTTTCTCTCAGACTAGCAGACACGCTGACCCCATGGATTGATATAAATATCCCTCTTATTGCTGGCTACTTCTGGGGTTGCTGCCCAAAGCGTCTCATTTTGTATTTTGACCGAAATAACCAGTAAACCTCAGAGAATAAAAGACACAGAGAGCGAGTGAGAGAAGGAGAGGCTATGAAAGGTGTGCGTCTGAGACAGAAGAATAGGGACAGACGAGGGAATTCACTACAGCTGAAAGCACACAAACATAATACACTGAAGACAATCTATCTCTCTAAAAATGTTACTTATTCATGTCCTGGTAAAGCATATATATATATATATATATACATATACATACATATATATATATATATATATATATATATATGTGTATGTATATGTATATGTACATGAATAATTTAAATTTTTGTTGACAAAAAAAAATAATAAAAAAATAATATATATATATATATATATGTCACTTGCAAAATAATATAAATACAAAATGAAATGACATTTTATGTACACATGTTTAATTTTAAATGTAATAAATAAAGGAATATCAGGCGATTAGAATATTTTTAACATATGATGTTTCTGTCCCTGAGGTCTGTAAGATGAGTCACCTGACCCTTTGTTTCTGGGATACATCCCACCCCCTTCAATAACAGTGTCACATTAGAATATTTCATGTTTATGTGAGAATCATTCAGATCTGCCTCAGGTGGTGTGTGTGTTTATCAAACTTCACTGTTCTCACAGACGTCATAGGAAAATGTCAGGATCACACACATCCACACACATGAAAAGGTCACCCCTTACAGCGCATCCTGTGACCTCTGAGTCTGATCTGGTTCTGTCCTGCTGATGACTACTTTTAAATTATCATACTGAACACACACACAAACACACACCATAAAAAAACTATATATCACTACATATTACATGACATATACAGTATGATATATGTACCAAACACACAAAACCACACCATACACCATGAATCGACATCATATTAGACAACCAGATGTATGCACACTATGAAAACCACTAATATATGGTGACATTTCAGCAAGCATGCATTTTCTGTCAAATGCATTTTTCTCTCAATCTATTGAAAGCAAAATAGAAATCTTGCTGTATTCTTCCAATGTTTTGCTTAATTATAAATACACCTACATTATGTACAAACAAACACATGAACACATTGACCAAATTGTAAATCTTGAAAGATGATTCTGTACTGTTGATGATTCCACATTCGTCTGTCTTCTGACGCTCTTCCTCTGGCTCTGCCTCACTCTGCTTTGAATAAATCAAACCTGATAAGTGTTCCCACACAGTCACAGTAGGCACTGTAGGTGGCAAACAGCTCAGTGTTACTCTAATGCACACTAAATATGGCTTCACTAATTTTGCCACCCTTAATTTAGTGCTTACATTTATCTCATTACACACTAAACACAACTATGCTAGTGCACATACAACCCATACAAAATAGACTTTTAGTTACAGGTTCATGCATTTGCAAGCATTTCATATAATATGGTAATATACATTGTTATATTACAGTCAATCCAGATTTACAATAACATGTTATATCTGTTTCATCACTGAATTTCATTGAATTTTCCTCTGCTTCATTTCCAACAAAACAAACCGTTCAACCCAGATAACTAGCACTAACCAAAGAAGACACCACAAATGTTTACTTGTAAAGATATATAAATGTTTTCAGTTTATAAAGCTGCACTTTGTGAGACGAAAAAGACATTGTTGTATGATTGTGATTATGTGCAAATATCTCCAGGATATGCAGAAAATCTCAGGTGACTCTGCATTACTCTGTATGAATGCATGTTTGGATGCAATCAAATTAAACTGTGTCTAATTTGCAGCATAATGTTGTTTAAATGTTGCAATATTCCAGGTATCTGGCTTAGGGCATGTATAAAGCTGTCATCTCCATTATTCTTTCTCTTTCTCTCTTTTTTGTTTTGTTTTACATAAAAATCATTTTCTTTTCTCACTCATTTTGTCACAGCACCCCCGCATGTGCGTACAAATATACAAACGTCCATCCCTTTATGTAACTACATTTGTAGCAGTGTCATATTGTTCTCAGTTTCTCTGTGATAGGATCTTCCAGAACAATGCCCCCCCCCAAAAAAACCCTCCCTGAGTGATGACTAACTCACTGACTCACTGTTGTGCACACATTGCAACCCAGCTAAAAGATGCATAAATCACAGGCAGCAGAACAGAGAACAGTTCTTTCCCCTTCTCAGACTGATAGTCTATTTTTAAACAAGTAATGCAATTTTTAGCCCTATAATGTGAAGATAACAATATAATCAATTTATTGCATTAGAAGAGTGGTTCTTAACTGGTTTTGACTAAGATTTTAGATGAAGTGACACATTACAGTACCAACACTGATTAGTGTGAAATAAAAGGGAAAGTGACATGACATCCAGCCAAGTATGGTGACCCATACTCAGAATTCATGCTCTGCATTTAACCCATCCAAAGTGCACACAAACACAGCAGTGAATACACACACACCGTGAACACACACCCGGAGCAGTGGGCAGCCATTTATGCTGCGGCGCCCGGGGAGCAGTTGGGGGTTTGATGCCTTGCTCAAATGTCCTAAAAAACCAAACATCGAAATGTATTACAAAGACCATGGGCTGCATGGATGAATAGCACAAAATATGTAAAGAAATTTACTAAATACTTTACATTACGAAAATATAATGTAGCAATCTTACAATGTTTTATTTTATGACATTATATAGAACAATTTAGCACATTCTACCCTACAGTTATTTGTATGATGTCTATTGTCTAACTCTTTTTATTGATTGATTCTCATTACTGTAATAAAGTCATTTTTATTAGTATATACACTATTTATGCTCAAAGCAACATTTATGTGATCAAAATACAGTAAAAAAGTGTATTGTGAAATATTATCATAATTGTAAAATACCTGTTTTTTATTGTAATATTTTATGTAGTTTATTTCTGTGATGCATTACTCCAGCCTACAGTAGCCACGTTATTCTGTTATGACTGTTGAAAACAATTGTTCTGCTTAATATTTTTGTTTTATTTGAGTTTATCTTTGCTTATAAAAGCATGATTAGGGAGTGGAATGAATTCAGCCAAGATGCATTACTGTTAGAACATACCGGCTACCAATCACAAGTTTGAGGTTGATGAGATTTTTGAAAGAAGTATCTAAAGCTCACCAATGCTGCATTTATTTAATCAAAAATGCAGTTTTTTACATTGTCAGATGTAGTTTATCCCTGGGATGGCATTACTCCAGTCTTCAGTGTCACTTTATTCTTCAGAAACCATACACTAGTATGCTGATTTGGTGCTCAAGAAACATATCTTATTATTAACATTGTTGAAATGAAAATAGTTGTGCTGTTTAATATTTTTGGAAACAATTCTTTGATGAATAGAAAGTCATAGAAATTGATATATTTTGTAACATTTTGTAATTTTGTTTTTTATAAAGTTATTTCTAAATGTCTTTTAAATGTTGAAAACATCCAGTTTTGTATGTATTAAGAAGGTTTTGGCTTTGCTCTGCTAATTAGAAAGGCATGGACAGCGACTGTAAGAATATTTAAAACTTGCTGACCAGTGTCAAAATTTAAGACAAAGTCATTTGAGTGCTCCAGACTTTGCTGTGCTAATGCGAAAGGTCTGGGCAGATGTGTTCATGTGGGTTAAGCTGTGTATTTAAGTGAAGTCAGTGCGCTGGTGCGGAAGTATTAATGGAAGCATCAGCCTTCGTGTTCAGCCCTCCTCAAGATCAACAATGTAAAGAACTCCGACCTGCAACTATACCTGCGCGACTCAACCGAAAATGCACAGTAGTACAGAGAGAGGCACAAAATCACTCTCAAGGACGTTTTCTTTTGCCGTACCCTGTTGATGGAATGACATACCTAACTTCATCCAAACAGCCAAATCCCTCACAATTCTCAAGAAACAACTGAAAACTCATCAACTGTATAATAATAATAATAATAAACATTTAAAAAAAAAATTCTACCTTCACTTTTATTTTTAAATAAATGCAGTTCCACAAATCTTACAATAAAAAAATGTTTATCAAGGCCTAAAATTTGCTAGCCTGGTAATACCAGACTCTGCTACTTCACTTTGCTTCGTAGACAGAGTCTGAGTACAGAAGCGAAATGACATTGAGCGAAAGTAGGAAGTCTAAAAAATTAGCAAAATTGTCCTGAAATTATATATATATATATATATATATATATATATATATATATATATATATATATATATATATATATATATATATATATATATATATATATATATATATGTATATATATATATATATATGTATATGTGTGTGTATATATATATATATATATATATATATATATATATATATATATATATATACACACATATGCATATATATATATATATACAGGTGCTGGTCATATAATCAGAATATCATCAAAAAGTTTATTTATTTAAATAATACCATTCAAAAAGTGAAACTTGTATATTATATTCATTCCTTACACTGATGAAAGTAAATTCCCAGAGTCCCAGAGTCTGGAGGAAGACAGGAGAGGCACACAATCCACGTTGCTTGAGGTCCAGTGTAAAGTTTCCACAGTCAGTGATGGTTTGGGGTGCCATGTCATCTGCTGGTGTTGGTCCACTGTGTTTTCTGAGGTCCAAGGTCAACACAGCCCTATACCAGGAAGTTTTAGTGCACTTCATGCTTCTTGCTGCTGACCTTTATGGAGATCCAGATTTCATTTTCCAACAGGAATTGGCACCTGCACAAAGTGCCAAATCTACCAGTACCTGGTTTAAGTACCATGGTATCCCTGTTCTTAATTGGCCAGCAAACTTGCCTGACCTTAGATTCTCTATGGGGTATTGTGAAGAGGAAGATGCAATATGCCAGACCCAAGAATGCAGAAGAGCTGAAGGCCACTATCAGAGGAACCTGTGCTCTCATAACACCTGAGCAGTGCCACAGACTGATCGACTCCATGCCACGCCACATTGCTGCAGTAATTCAGGCAAAAGGAGCCCCAACTAAGTATTGAGTGCTGTACATGCTTTTCATGTTCATACTTTTCAGTTGGCCAAGATTTCTAAAAATCCTTTCTTTGTATTGGTCTGAAGTTATATTCTAATTTTCTGAGATACTGAATTTGGGATTTTCCTTAGTTGTCAGTTATAATGATCAAAATTTAAATAAATAAACATTTGAAATATATCAGTGTGTGTGTAATGAATGAATATAATATACAAGTTTCACTTTTTGAATGGAATTAGTGAAATAAATCAACTGTTTGATGATATTCTAATTATATGACCAGCACCTGTATATATATATCCAGCCTTTGACATCAGTAGTAGAAGGTATGGAATTCATTTTTTTATCCTAACTGTAATTATATGATTGGTTATTTGTTTTCACCATTGTTATTCCCCTGATGTCAATGGCCCTATGAGAACAACCCACAATATCAAAGCAATTACATTACAATTCTGCACAGTGTGTTCATGATTTGTGAAGTGCAGCTATGATTCCACTTTACAAATAGTAACAATTTATGTTAATCTCCTGTGCACTTGTTGATTAAGATCTTTTGTGAGTTGGAATATTCTCATTTAAAATCCTTTAACACATCATTTCTCTTGTTCTGTCTTCCTCTTTAATTTATAATCCCCCCCCCCTCTCTCTCTGTACGTTTTTCCTCTCATTTCATGCTTGAATGTTCATTCATCAGTCCTGTTCTAGCTGTTGTCATAGTACCACTGGCTCTTCTTACAGTGGACTGCTTTGTAAACTACGCAAGTATGTTACCAGCCAGCATCTACGATCACGACATCATGACTCAGGTGCGGTCAGTGTGTCATCTGCTTCCAGATGTCATGGAAACACTGATGATCACTGCAGCACACCTGAAACGCATGTTTGACTCGATCAAAATATTTCCTTCTCTCTTAATGTCATTTGTTTTCAATCCCTCTGTCAGCCTTTACTTGGCTGCTGTTGTTACGGTGCAGTTGACTGCTCTGCAGTTTCTCTGACCCTCAGTACAAACAGATCCCATGTTATTTAATGCGAGCGTGGTTGTCATGGATACAGTAGCTAGATAGACTGTCATGGATTTTGAAACCAGCTCAGAATCTCAGAACGGCATCTCAGAGGCAAGATCATACAGGTGCAGCTATCAACAGTGCACCTGTTAGGTCTCATTAGGTCCTGTGTAATGCAACGTCGCTTTTGCCAAATAATTCTCTCTCTGTCCAAAGACAGACTTTCACTGAATCAAAGCAAGGAAATGTTAAATTCAAATTATATTGCCTTCATATGAAATGTGGGGTTGAGATGTCAGAAGATCAACATAAAACTACTGAGAACAGTTTCCTAAACAGCAATTCAGATTTCATTTATCCTCATCGGATTTAACCTGAAAGCATATTTGTAGTTTGTTTTGATCTAAGCCATACCTGCCCTGGCTGTGTTGTAGGACATTTCTTTCTTTCTCTTTCAATGAGCCACTCACACCCAACTCACTGAAATATTGAACTACATTGATGGCTATCGGCTCTGCTTGTTTCAGCAAGAAAGGCTGGGTTTCACAGGCCTGCTTTGTCAGCGGCCCAGAGCTGTGATAGGCAGTACAGAAGGATTGTTCTCGGAGGCTGCTCGATGATTGTGTGTCCTGACCTTCCTGTCTTCAGTACCCAGGCTCTGTTCTCCAGTTTCATTGGGTATATGGAAACTCCTTCACTTGTGGCTATGATGTTACCTCACATACTGTAAAGAATGGAGAGACTGAAAGAGGATTTTACTCAGTGTCTATCTGAACATGTGACACTGGGGTATTCAGATTGCATAAGTGTTTTTGTTTTGAGTGTGTGAAAGATTTGCACCTGTTATTTTAGGGTGCAAAGTTGAGATCTAGCATGTGAGAGATGAAGTGAACTTTGAGCAGTAAGTTCAAGGCAGCTACAGACAGAAATTAATTTTTCTTTAAGGTATGATATATGTCCACTTAAATGGAATTTAAAATTTTTTATTTATCATATTTTATGCCAGATTCAAGTGGAATAATAAGATACTGTAGGCAAAAAATATTAAGACAATGCTGAGATTCAAATATAACATTATGTGACAATTCATGTCACTCGGCGGCCAAGTGCATCTCCTATCTCTTTGAATGGGGAAACATCAAATTCTCCAAAACTATAATCTAAGTTTAGGATTAAATTTCATATTTGAAATCAACAACGAAGTCTGACAACAACTGTGTCATAAATGTTGTTACTTTTGTTCAAATAGTGTATAAAAAGCTTATTTCCCAGGCTAGATCAGTCAGTGCGCATGCGGAGTTCCAAGAGCTGACTGTTTCTATAGCAACCAGGACTTCTAACGGCAGCTGCAGTAGCGATTGGCTCTTTCATTCAGAAGGCGGGGCTTCCTGCGAGTGACCATATTGAGCGTTGCATTTTTCCCCATTCAAAACTACAAGTGACACGTCTTGGGTAGCCTATATAGACTTTGACTGAAAACCACCAAATCACTGTCTTAATGAGTTAATCATTAAATCATTCATTCAACAGATTTGTTGAAAACACTGGTTTATCTAGAAATTAAGCCTGTGACTCTTTGTAAATTGCTCATTGAATCATTCGCTCGACCACTTCGTTCAAAAATGCAGATTCCTTCAGCAACAAAACATCACTGTGTGTTGTTTGAAGATCATGCATGACTTGTTCTGCTGTAGTTTTGTGTGCCACTTTTTGTTTTGTTACCATATAATGACAACAGGCAATATTTTGACAAAATTGTCTTTAAAATACAAGTGCTTTAATATTAGAAAATTGTTGATTGAATAAAATATTGTATAAATTGCATAAAATCATTATCACATTTGCAGTTATGCTGACATTTTGAAAAACAACACTCTTATCTTGAATTTTTGGAGGATTTATATTAATTTTGGTGGCATTTTTGCTCTAAGCCCCTGTTTTTTCCAACCCATCTATACACATATTTCTTATGTAAGCTCTAAGTGCAAATGGCCCGTCTTGTTGACAAAGGCTATTTACGCTAACTCCGCCCAACAACGTTTGATTCAGCTAGTCAACATTACAAAAGACAACTGACAGTCCTTGGCTCCAGTGACGCAGATGATAAGACGTGTGTCTTACCTTTTTTGATGCGATCGTCCTAGGTTCAAATGTGCCTTTTGGCTAACTTTTTTTTCTCCCTTTTCAAATTTCAAATCAAATCACATCAGAAAAGCATTTATTTTCAATGAAAATTAAGGAAATAATAAAAAAGTTGAAAACAAAGTATCGGATAGGGTTAGGGTAGATGTATGAAGAGCTGTATTGTCCCAATAAGGTGCCATACATTTAATAATAAAAAAAAAAAAATGAAGATTTACACTCTGTAAGTTATTGCATGCTGTTTGTAGTAGATGTAGATAGAATGCTACTATTTGCAATAAGTAGTATCCTATATGAATGATAGAGCAAATATATATAATTAGCAGAAAATCCTGCAATTTTAATAGAATCTATAGCTATTTGCACTTAGTGTAAATAACAATCACTAAAAAAATGCTGCTATTTTAACTTAGTGTAAATAGCATCCATTACTATTTGCCCTTAGTGTAAATAGCATCTATCGCTAAGAAAATATGCTATTTTCATTCAGTGTAAATAGAATCTAATTGCTATTTAAACTTAGCCTAAATAGCCTCTATTGCTATTTGCACTTAGTGTATATAGCCTCTATTGCTATTTACACTAAGTGCAAATAGCCGCTGCCTATTAATTTTGGTGTAATAAAGACAATGCTTTAATAAAGATGTTTTTTTTCTAAGCTGAAAAGCTTTTATATTGTAGTTGTACTAAAATAAATTATAATATTACCTGATTGTTATTAAATATGATAATAAACCTGAAGGGAAACATATTTTAAATATTCACTTAAAAACAATTTCAAACACTTTTAATTCATATGTTAATATATGAATAATATACTATAATATATTACAATTAACACATTAAATTTGATAGCCCTATAAGATTTTTTGAGCATTTGCCTTCCTCACTTTGCTTTAGTCTGGAGTAAGTGTCCAACATGAGCTCGGTGCGGTGTGCCTATATCTGTGCATGTTGTCCACATAAGAATCACTCTGGGAAGCTTTGGAAAACCTCATTTGTGTTCAGTGGGGTGAACCTCTCACCTGACAGGAGATCTTGATTATTCTGGTGTTTATCTTCAGAACTGAGTGAATGCTGCTGTGTTTAGAGTGACACCGGTGCAAAGAGTTCTGGCCCTCACCCATAACACACACACGCACACACACACACACACACACATAGAGAGTGTAATGCCATAATCACATCCCACTCAGAGTGTGCAGTGTAGTCTGTAATTATGGAGTGAAGGCTCAACGGTGCTTTTTGAAAAAGAGATGATCATCTTTGCTTCCTTGTCTTTGCGGTGTGCGTAACAGTGTCACCCGTGCCCTCTGGATAGCAGTGCGTGTGAGCATAAATGGCTCTGCATGATTAGTGAAGAATAGGAAGGACGAAGGGAGTGGAGATAATGAATGAATTAGATGATGCTGTGGGAACGGAGAGCAGAGATGTCATCCACTGATGCCACTGTCAGCTGTCTGGTACTCTCAGCCTCTTTCATCAACACAACCTTCACAGACCTGCAAACAGTGCACAACCATAACCTTCCTCCTCAGCCTCATTAGCATTAGCGGAGCAGTGAGCATATTAGTCAGTCATCTAATTGGTTAATTAAGAGAAAGAAATGTCTGATTTAATTATGCAATGACTGTTCACCTTTATTTCCTGTTCCCGACATGCAGTGTCCCCCAGTAGCACTGCAAACATCAAAAACACTCAAATTTACCTGATAAGTTAAACCAGTACAGCGATGCTTTAATCTGATTTTAGTGTGTTTGTGTTATAAGCAAGTATAGTGTTGGTAAAAATGATCTCTTGTGGACTATTGCACCCTGAAGCATATAGATATTGCTTTCTCAGAAGTGAAAATGAAGCTTTTTCAACAATTCATTCTGAATTTCTCTTCCTCATTCTTCCTCATTCCGTCACACAATTGCAATGTCATTATCATCCTCTGGAGACATATAGAAACAGGATAGAGAAACTCCATTGAACCTTTCATACAGGACAACTGTGTCAGTTTTGGCACCGGTTTTGACACCAAACAGAATTTCTAAATAATGACTTTTCAAACTGGTTCCCCCACACCCCCCACCCCTATCTGCAACCTGTTGAGCAAAACCTCATGCCTTTTGTGAGATATAGATCTTTTGAAGAATGTTTGAACTCTTTTTGTCGTTAAAATGAAAGATTATTGAGCCTAAAATAACACTGGTCCCCAATGACCATCACTGCATTGATATTTTTCACAATATCTGGTTTTGTGTTCCAAAGAAAAAGAAAAGCATACAGTTATGGTATGATATGGTGAGAAAATGATAACACCAAATTTTCATATCTAGGAGAGACCATTATCTTGAGTTAGGAGAAAGTATTTTCAATAAACAAGCTACAGGTAGTCCAAAATGCAGAGGCTAGAGTCCTTACCAGGTCAAGATAATATGAACATATTTTGATTAATTGTAGCACTGGCTCCCTATTAAGTTCTGTATCAGTTACAAAATATTATTACTTACCTATAAGGCCCTAAATGGTTTAGCTCCTGCGTACCTAACTAGCCTTATACCACGCTACAACCCATCACGCTCCCTTAGGTCACAAAACGCTGGACTTTTGATAGTTCATAGGATAGCAAAGTCCACTAAAGGAGGTAGAGCTTTGTCACATTTTGCTCCCAAACTCTGGAATTGCCTTCTAGATAATGATCGGGGTTCAGACACACTCTCTCTGTTTAAATTTAGATTAAAAATACATGGCTTTGGCCAAGCATTCAAATAATCCATCTCATAATTTTGGATTGCAGTTACCGTATATCTGATCAAATGTGCATTATAATTCTTTAGCTTGTGTTAAACTAATTAATTTTACTTGGTTGGAACAGCAGTTATGCTAATGATGTCTCTATTTGTTTCTCTGTTTTGCCACGGAAGCTGCCAGTCTGGATCCAGAACACCTGAGAAGAGATGATGCTGACCCCTCAGAGGACCTCAGATGATACAGAACTACCAGATTTGGCTATAAGTTTGATTGCATCATATAATAATTGCTGTTAATAGTGTTCATCATCTGTTTGATTACGTCTTTAACTGATTTTTCTGTACATTTCTGCCATATGCAATAAACTGATAGTCACCACTAAGCTGCTACTAAATATTGTAGAAAAGTAATTTTCGATAGATGATGCAAGGATTTGTATCGTAAAAAGCGCTATACAAATAAACTTTAATTGAATTGAATTTTTTCCTTAAGAAATTACACATTTTGAAACTAGTGTAAATTTACAACAATCAAAACTATTATGCATGAGATTTGAAAAGTGAGATTTTCTAATCAAAACTTTAGCTAACCACAAAGGGATTTCACAATTGTCATCAAATTTAACCTAAAGGTAATTTTACTTTCTGATACGGTGATGTCATTTAAGTGGTTTCCCTAGAATTTTAATTCGAGCTGCTTTGCATGACACTTTTGAGAAAGTAATAGTATATTTAACAGGGTATACAGCGAAGCTGCTGATCTGAGAGGCGTGTGTGGGGACGGGGATGGGGGGATTGGAATTTGCAGCCCATGTGGAGACACAAGGCAGTAAATAAAGTGAAACCTCATGGTTGCTTTACTTTATGGTGTTTTTCCAGTTTGTCACATTCCACATACTGTTTATTAGATGTGTGTGTATGTGTGTGTGTGTGTGTGTGTGTGTGTTTATTGTGCAGGGGGAGGACGGAAGCTTCACATGACTATAAAAACCATACGGACAGGAGAGCTGACCAGGTGTGAGGGTTACCACGACAACTTTAAAGAGATAGAGAGCTCTCCAGTGTTTACAGGCTGATTGACGTCAGGGAGATTCTTAATCTGTGGGAAATAAGGAGGGATTCAATTTAGCTCAAATATTACTGTTTCACCTGCACCACATGCTCATTTTAGAGGACTACCACATTTCCACACTGTGGTAGGATACTGGTCGGTCATCACATATCCTCTCAGAAATAAAGGTACAACAGCTGTCACTGGGACGGTACCTTTTCAAAAAAACATAGACCAAGATTCTGACTGATCATCAGCGTCAGTAACATGTAACAGTAATATCTGTTTGTCTCATCATATCGTTTGATCACTCTTGTTTTTATTAATTACAGTATTACTTTCTAAATTATATCACCTTTTAAAAGATTTATTAATTAGCTGACTAGTGCATAGCGCCTCCTTCCAATAAAAAATAAAAATAAATAAAAAATCAGTCCAGTGGGCCAAGAATTCCTAGCGAATCCACTGCAACAACCTCTAATATTATAGTTGGACTGCAATGAAAATGACACAGGTGCAATCCCAGGTAAGGGAAACCTGTAAACTAGACTTGCTTAGAGAACCCTATCACCAGTATATCCTTGAGCTAATATGAACTTGGTCCAGAAACATCAACCATAACAGTTATTAGTAATTCATAATAAGTAGAGATATTTCCACCTTCACTTGTCTGAAAAACAACTTGACTCTGCTTGGAGTTACATAACACAAAATCACTTGTAAACAAATGTAATGTGTAGAAGGTAGGATGTGAATTGAAAAACGACACCTTTCACTTCAAATAGAAATTCCATTATTAAAGAGCAGGTTTCTGGAAAACTAGGGCACCTTGAATGAAAGAGAAACAGAGAAAAAGCAGGAAAGAGAGCTGTAACAGTATCCGAGGTAAAGAAAACTGCCAATGAGAAAATCATTTCTGAGTTTTAGGGTTAATTCTTAACAACTGTTGTGTGAACCCAGCACACTTGATCTGAATTGATTTCTCATCACTTGAACGGACTCTTATCATTCCATAGACAAGAGCAAATAATCTGAAAGAGGAGAGCAAGGAGCCAAATTAGTGAAATGATTAAGTGGAATCAATCTATTTAGTCTTATCCCCCTATAGTGAATTGATTTATTGCAATGACATAACTGGAGAATTATCCAGTCAGACAGAGTTAGTTTGTCATTCAAAATGTTGAAAAATAGGTAGTGTGAAGAATGCACGTTTTAAAGGTTAAATTGATGTCTAGTTCCACTGCCTTTAATGGATCAAATTTCATAAAAAACGCTCTGTACTTTATACAGAATACAACAAAAGACATCACACGGTCTTAGAGCACTCCTCCAAAACATCATCACATATGTATACCTATTTATCTTTTATTATAAGATTTGGTTTTACTGTTAGGACCTAAATGTCATCTTTAGTTGTGTATGACATAATTATGAAATCATTTATGTCAGTTCTCATTTGATATTATTGTCAGTACAAATCTATTTTACTGCGGAGTAAAGAATTTAACGAATACATCAAAACCTATGCCGTTATTAGATCTATTTACATGTGTCCCCTTGCATTGTAAATTCAAGTTCACATTTTTTCCTTTTTTAATCAACTTAGAGCATATTTGAGATCCATTTTAATCTGCGTCTTGTATGAATTCAACATGGTTAAATGTGTCTCTGTTTCATCAGTAAGGATTTGTAGGTGTTTTGTGGTCTTAATCACGTTGTACTACTAGTTTTAAAAGTGGAATTTAGATTTGCATAATAGACAGCCAGGGCTGTATACTTTGTTGAATTCAGTCTTTCATGTGCGTCAATGGCTGAAGTGCTCAGAAATCAATGCTCTGTCACTTTAAATGAAGTGAAAGGTGGGTGTTGCCATTGGGCGCAAAGAGCGAGAGCAGGGCGGGGACAATATTAAATATGTATGAGTCTAGTTATCCCTTAGAGACTCAACGCAGATGAATGATACAGATTTGGAAGAAACACGCACGGCCACCTCGCGTTAATCACGTCTAATTCCTCCGACACTTCCAGAGAAGTGTAAATGGGCAGACTAGAGACGCTCAGTGGATGAAGGCGACTTGACAGTGCAGACGAGCGCACGTCGCTTAAGCCACACATAACAGTCTACTGGTTGCGATTTTTGAATTGGATTTCAACTATTTTGCACCCTATCTCACCTTTGAGATATTGTTATTGCTTTCCAAGCATTTTTTCTTAATTCACAGCCGATATGGACACCATATTGGACAACCTCGCTTCGGACAAACTTTTTCCCAATTCCAACCTGTTGGACCTAGAGGATCTGACATGAGAGTGATTTCTTATCCAATGTGGTACGTCAAACCTCCGCATCTTCCATCATTATGGAACAGAGCAGAGAGGAGATATTCAGAATCTGCTCTTACGTTAAATAATTTTATAATAAGTTTTGCCTATCCTGACTTTATACCATATCTCTATAAAGTTCATTCGTATAGATATCACTCTTGACATTACTGGTAAAACACAAATGTATAGTCTGAATGCACTGTAAGTCGCTTTGGATAAAAGCGTCTGCTAATGATAATGTATGATGTGAATCGTTTTCTTATACATAGGCTAGATAGTAATACAATATTGGTTATGCTTAAATAACATTAATTGACTATAGGCAATAAATACGTTAAAAATAAATATATAATATATATATATATATATAGTGTTGGTGGTGTGTGTGTGTTGTTGTTGCGATAATGTAGTTGTAGTTGTATGATTATATAGCTATATGAGTTTCTTCTGTTCTGTGTTTATTTGTCACACATATCTGGGATGTTGTGCTGCGAATTAAACGTAAACAAGGGCAGGAGTTCTCAAGCTGTGAAGTTTGCCCAGCTGCACACAGATAGGGGCACTTTCCAATTTCAACCGGACCTTTGGGGAGCGGGGGCGGGGTTGGGGGTGGGGGTGGTCTTCGTTAATATGTTATTTATTCAAACCACGCCCACACGCCGTATCATCCTGTTTAACCAAATCACGCCCATACAACAATTCCAGACCACGCCCACTGATCGCTTCATCCTGTTTCTCGTGTCCGGCCACAGCGGGTGTAAGATGCTCAGGTTATTGGACTTTGCAGTATATTAGCTTTCTGTTTGGAGGCCAGAAACACAACTGACGAGTTTACCTGGCACAGAAAGTAGGAGAGCAAGAAAACTAATTTACTTGAGAACAATTCACGTTGTGTTAGTTGTTGACTCGAAATTATGATTATCCATGCCAACAACAACAAAAAAACCTACCTAATCTTAGATGACATTTGCAGTTAAGTTAATGCTAGATCACTGTGAGATAAAGGTGTATATGAGTTAACTTGGGGCAAACAAACTGCACAACAAAACTGTGACTTCCAGCATGTGAAGACATCAGAAGGAATAATTAATCCCAAAAACATGTTTCTCCATCATGACCTTCCAAACCAGACGTTTATTTTTCCATGGAAATCTAAAGGTGAATTGTTTTGAAAATAGCCCAGTTTAATATACTGAAAGTGCATGATGACTGGAGCGGTCAAGCTCCAAAGTCAAAGTGTGTGGGGAGAAAACTATTACAGAAGTGGCCTCAAAGACTAATCTGATCTCCATTCAGTTCATGAAAAAGAGCGTCCAGTGCATTATTCCTAAAGATCTTCTACGGAAGAAAGAAAGTCATACTGGTTTGGAGTGATGAGAGTGGGGAAATGAAGACTTTATTTTCATTTTTGCATAACATATTCCTTTAATTAGGTCAATAGGAAAGTAATGTTTTGGTAGTTAATGCATTTCCCTTGAAGTTAGCGTAATGTTCCATGTGCATACGATCCATTAGGAGCCCAGGACACTTCTGCGGTTTCCACAGTGATTCAGACACTCCTATGGCTAATGCTTCTGACTGACACACATTCATGCTAAGGTTCTTTTAATCCCTTCCCAGAGAGAAAGAAAGAGACCAAAAGAGTCATCATAAATGTCACTATTATGAGGCTGAGACGAGATGGAACAGTCTTGACCTTTATTTTAACAGGGAAGCTGCAGCATCATCTTAGGATCTTGTGTGGATGGACAGACCAGAGATGTATTCTGTAGCTTCTTATGAGCTACCTGAGTCTAAATGCTATTATCTACAATGCAAAGTCAGTTGATAAACTATACATAATAAACTATATTATACCTCCTTAATGTAGATGCAGTGGTCAGATAAACAGAGGTACTGTATGTCCTGTGGTTTGACACAATATAATTAATCTAAAGGGTAAAATTCACCCAAAAATGAAAATGATCTCATAATTTACTCACCCTCATGTCATTCCAGTCCTGTTTGACTGATGGTCTTCTGCAGAACACAAAAGAGGATCATTTGAAGAATGTTTGTAACTGAAAAATTTTGGTGACACTTTGGACTTCTATTGAATGGACTAAATAAAGTTTTTATTATTATTATTATTTTTCTTTTTTTTTAACTATCCATTTAAATAATATTTTCACATTCTTCTTTGATTGTATGCATATTGTGTCCTCATGTTAATTGAGAGACTAAAAATTTAGAGATGTTTCAAAATACATTTATCACACTGGAAGACCTTATTTTTTATTATAGACGTAAAATTAACTTGTGTAATTAATTAAAGTTGGTGAAAAACTTTTTAAAGAAATGGTGGCTATTTACAGTACCCAAAATATACACTTTCCCTTATACATATATATAAATTGGACTTATAACCTTGATGATGAAATAAAAATACTACCGTAAATAGAAATGATATATATCAACTATATAGACATATCATTTTAGTCACTGTCTGGCTGTGGATCTCTAATGAAAACCTGTCTAGTCATATAAGGCTTAGAGAGTTAGTGTTTCTTATGAAGATTTTGTTTTAGCGCCTGTCTGTCTTTTTTTTTCCTGCTGGTCTGTTGGTTGTTGAGGGCATTTAACGGGTAGTATTCAATCCAGATGTCCCTCATTGAGTAACAGCTGTGCTCCAGTTTGCTCTGTAAGGACCTGACTAAGGCGAGAGTGATGATAGAGAAAAGAGAGAGAGGCTTGTGAGTGAAGGAGGCTCATTCATGGCTCCTGATAGCTGTCTGTGTATGTGTGCATGAGCATATGCATGTCACTATGCTCCTGTGTGGGTGTGTGAATAGATGTCTGTGAAAGACCACTCCAGACCCTCCACGGTCCCCCATTCTACCCCTTGGCATGTGTGTGTGTGTGTGTGTTTGTATGTGTGTGAGAGAGACACTGGCCCTTGAAGGCTCAGTGAATGACTGCCTTGTGCCCTCACAGAGGAAGCTGCTCCTGGGTTACACACACTGGTTTCTGAGCTCCTGTGTGTTTTTGTTCATTCTTTCTGCCATTATATTTCTAAATGTTAGTGGGTCGCTCCGGCACTGTTGAATTGAGATCTATTTATAATCTGAAATTCCTCCACACTATATATTTGTGTATGTGTGTGGGGGACCAAAGACAGTAAAACCTGAAATCATAAGGAAAACAGCTGATATAGCCAAAATGTTAATTTGTCATAATTTACCTAGCTTATGTCACTGCCAATCAAAATGACTTTCTAACAGTGCAATGAATGGGGTCTAAGGCTTTATAATTTCTAAAAGCACACCTGAGTACCATAAAAGTATCATAAAAATATTACTATCTCAGAATAAAAAACTATAGAAGGCAATGGAAAGTCCCTACAGTGATATTAGAACGTGTGTGTGTGTGTGTGTGTGCACCAGTCTGGCTGCTTAAATCACAACTTTAGCGTAATTGCATGGCTTGTGCTAAAGGGTGGAAATCAGTGTGTCTCACTCTACTGTGTGTTAAAACTACAGTAAGATCACAGAGAGGACTGTGAGCCACAACAGCGCAGAAAAACCTCAGGCTTATTTAAATGACTTTATATTATATATTGGCTGAATTTCATTGGTTCATCCTTTATATAAAGGGAGCTGCTGTTGTGATTCTGTCTCTTTCTTTGCATTTATATTGTTGTTTTTATACTGCTGTTTTTTGCCCAATTTCATAAACTGACAATGGCTTTGGTGATAGAGATTCGCCATGTTAATGTCAAAAACAGGATACTGTGATCCATCTCTTTCACACTAAAGAGAAGACATTAATATGGAAATAAGAACATTTGATCTTAGTTCACACAATGCAGAAATATACATTAATGTAAATTCAATTAAAATCTCTCTCTTATTTATGTATTCTACCAACATTTGACTCTTCGCGTTGCTTAATTCAGTGATGCAGAGGACGTCATGCAACAATATTGTCAGGGAAATGTGTGAATAAAATTCCGAGAGGTAATTTGTTGCATGATGGTAAAAAGTCATCTACCAGTCTAACATCTTTTATCTTTTCAATCCCTTCCCACATGTGAGGAAAAAACAGAAACCTGAATAGCAAGGGTGGTCGGATGCTTTTCATCAATCTATTCTGAAGTGAAGAAGATGAATCAGATGCAAAACCATTCTTTAAAAGCGTGTAGCGTGTCTAAACACTACTAAAGAAGACAAGAGTTGATATCTACAGGTTAAGCAGGTCCCACTCGTCCTAAAGGTTGTTTCTGCTGTACTGTTTCATCTTGTAAACTCTGAGCCTGAAGGGGATGGGTGGCATAGATACCATAACTAATATCTGAAGCAAAATATGATGCATTTGAAGCATGCATGTGACCGAAATATGAATAGGTTTGGTTAGGGGTGACAGAGAACGTCTGGAGGTGAATGTTGAGGGTTTGGAGTAGGGGGAGGTGAGGAGCATCTGGACGGGAGGAGTGGAAGAAAAAGAGCACATTCCTCCAGAGTTTTCTCTCAGATATACTTGATGCTTCTGATGGAACCTGTCCACATAAAAAAAACAGACATAGAGAAAAAGAAAGAGAAAGAAAGTAAGAAAAGAGGTTGCGTAATCTGCAGAATGACTGGGCCAACGATAAAGATAGTAGTGATACGGCTCTAACTGTTACTCTCATCTTAACTCTCAACATCTGTGAGCTACAATTAAGATGACGGTAAAGAATGAAGAAATTATGACACTTTCTGGGTGTGATACAGAAATAGAGGCCACAGACGTTCAACTCTATGATCATGGAGTTTGATTCATCACAGCAGCCACATGATTTAACCCACATCTCTCCGACTGCCACCCAAATGAAGGTTAAAGCTTTTACTCAGTCCGTTTTTCCCAGTCTGTGTGTGAATCTACAGAGTGAATCCATCACCTGATCTAAATCAATTCAACCACTCTGTAAATCTCACATATGCTTAGTTTTCACACACATGCCTTATGCGTTCTGCACAGGACAATAATGACGATCAGTTTTGTCATTACACAGGATTGTATTCCTCAGTAAAGGTTAAGTATGGCTGCTGTTGTCATACCTTTGGCTTGGGTTTGTTCATATGACGGACATAAATAGAGAATAGAGAGCTCAGTGAGGTATGTTCTTACGTGAGCACACATTCACAAACGCACAAATAACCAAATCAGCAGTTAGTGTCTAGAGGCTTGAGGGTGTGTTAGCTTTGGTCCTGTCTGACCAGATCCTTTCATTTATTTATTTAATTTTTTTTTCAAATTGACAGATGCTTTGAATAGCTTTGAAGCATTTGTAAAATACCTAATAGACAGGCAATTGTTCACTGATAATAGTGGGCGCCCACCCTGTTATTGTGAAAGACATCTAAATATATTTCACATAATTATTTTATTTAAATATAAACAAATAAAACAAACCCAAACTAGGATCTCAGTCATCACTCTGATCTCTTGTGAGAAAATTAAATAGGCAGTATTAAGTTCAAAGTTAATAAGGTAAATTTTCTCATAAATATTGCATTGCAACTCACAGAATAAATTGTATTATGGAAAAGCATATGACCCTGTACATAAATCAGTTTATTGACTCTACAATGTAATTACCATATCAAATAAGAGTGTACTTTTGCATTTTTACATAAATAAGCCCCTCTAATTTTTGAAAATATGTAATGGGGGCTCCAGGTCTGTCCATGCATTCAACAAAAGGGCTGAAAATCCACAATCTAGACATATTTTAGTATTTAGTGCTATAACTATGTGCCTGTGGTTGGAGAACAGTCAGGTGTCATTTAACTTGACACTATTAACTGGTTTGAAGTGCTAAAATACCCCAGATGAATTTTTCTTCATTCCTCTCCTCAGCAGGACTTTCTTGATGTACCAGAACTCCTCTTGCTCTCCAGGCGCTCTCTCTGTGTTTTTCTCCTGAGGGGCAGCAGTGAACAGAGCTGTGGAAGTCATAGAGATGTCAATCAACTGCTCTGTTCAGTGACCCCCTGAAGTGAACTAGATTTAACCTCCACAGAGATTCCTATCTCAGTTGAAACAAACTGCAAACTGGCATCATGATGGAAGAAACATCCAGACCAGTTTAGCGGATCGCTGTCTTTACTCTCATTGAGAAAATGAGCAGCAGTGCTAGGACACAAGTCAGGATAATGTCTGATTTATATCAAGAGCACTTATCTAGCTTTGCTCAAATCCTATCAGAGTGTTATTTTGCGACTTAGATGTTGGCCTGAATTGCTGCCAAAAACTTGATCAAAAAGAAAGTCTGCGCTGGAACATATTACGTTACGGAGGTACAGAGCCTTTGGGGTAAGACGTTTCCAGAACCTTTTAAACTGTTCTCTTGGGTTGTGTCCAGTATGTGTTTTGACTCCTAACCTTTGCGTTAGAGCATGTATAACTTATTCTTCACATGTGGGAGACATACTCTTAGCCCCATTCTAAGCCAAGTGAGCCCTGCAGAGACAGATGTGTACCCACTCTTAGCTCTGTCCCACCCCTTCAGGCTCTGAATAAACATGTCAGGTGTGTGTCAGTGTTTGCAGGAACACGTCGTCAGCTTACCTTGAGGTCCCTAGATATTCAGCATAACCTCAGATATCCAGCATTGTTTTCCCAGGCTCCCTCACTACTGAGGATCAAAAACCCAGCTGATTTATATTAATTACACAATGACTTTTAATTCCAGGGAACAGTTTTGAATATGCAGTATAACAGAGATGCTAATCAGAGTTTTTATTATTATTGTAGCTGCAGTTGATAATATATTTAATTCCTATCAAAACTATAATGAAGGGTGTTTCTGCCTCAAGAGTAAAAAGCTTTAATGTAATTGTGATTTTATTTTTTCCTAATTGCAACTTTGTCATAACTACATTTTCATTTCTCATAACTGCAACTTCATGTTTTGCAATTGTGGCTTTCTCATAATTGGGACACATTTCTTGTCTCACAATGTGACTTTCACATTATTGTGACTTTATATTTCAAAATGTGATCGTTTCACGTTCACAGTTTTTTTTTTTTTTTTGTAGTTGTGAATTTATATCTGATTGTGGCTATAATTCATAATATGACACACATTAGACTTCTTGTAGTTGTGACTTGTCACAATTGTGAGTGTATCTATTTTTTTGCGATTTTATTTCACAATCTGAATCTTTCACACATATTGTACTTTATTTCTCGTAATTGCCACTTTATATCTCACAGTTGCAATTTATATTTTTCGTAATTGTGAATTGCACATTTGTTTCTGAGAATTGCAACTTTATATTTCACAATGTGACCTCCTCACAAGTTGAACTTTTTCCTGTAGTTGAGACTTTATATGCCACAGTTGTGACATATTTACTCTCAATAGTGATTTTAATAATATATTTAAACTATTATGACAACATCAAAGCCTCATCTTTTCCTCGCTGTGGTCAAACAGGAACAGACTAGACTAACACAGCTATTTGGTCTGTATACAGGATATTCTTCTGCCCAGGGCTGTGTTGCCACAGGCTTTTTTGAGAGAGCCAATTTAGACTAGACAAAATTACAGAGTACGGGAGCCCTTTGAAGGGGGGTGGGGATGGGGAACACACTTGGAGACCCCCTCCCCTCCCGAAATGCAACAGTAGCAGAAAATAGAGGCTGGTTATGGGGATTCCGCGCTCCCTAGGATATCCCTTTAGTTTCAGCTGTGTCCTTGTTCCCTTTCCCCTCTTCCTCTAAAGGTTGCAGTGTCTGTCACAAAAATCTAGTTCAATTTTTTTACATATTTTTTCTCATACTTTCACCTCCAGAAGAGTTTGTCTGGTTTTTGGCCCTCAGTGGCTCCCGACTGGAGGTGGGGCTGAAGCCCAACTGCCTCCTGTGGTCATGGTTCTCTTGCTCTGTGGCTGACAGCAAAACGTAAGAAAAATCTGGAACTGAAATTAAGAAACCAGAGGAAAGTGAGAGGGGGAAGGGATCTAAGAGTTGTATTTGGAAAAGTTAAAATGGGAGGAAGAAGTAAGAAGGAATAACAAAGAAAGAAAGGAAAAAAGAGGGAGAAGGGAGTGAGGGAGCAGGAGGAGAGCAGGGACTAGAATAAAACCGCACATGCAGAATTAAATCTACCTAGCACCTCGTTCTCCATCTTATCAGAACTGCATTCAAAAAGGTCTCTGGGTTATAAACACAAAAACTGGCTTCTTTGAAATCCTTTTGGTGAGAAACCTGTGTGAGCTGATCTCCAGAGAGATGGGTCTGTGTCTGGTGGCAAGCTTACAAGAGTCACAGACTGCAGCTGTGAACTTGACGCCATGCCTGTAATCTAAATCAGCCCTCACCTGTGAACACCTGCATAGGCCTGGCACCATCATGCATGCTGAGCAGATCATAATGAGCGTTAGTTCATGACTATCCTCCCTGACCCACCTCTGATCTCTCACAGCTGCCAGCTGGAATCTGGATCTGAATCTGAGAATATGAACTGGCTTTAAAGTGCAGATCTGCTGGGTTGGAGACAAAATGAAGGCAAAAATACATCCTCACCCCACATTCACATGAATGTCCCCTACATTTAGGTAAAAAAAAGTCTGATCTAGTGCATATGAGTTCATGCATGCCTCTTTGAAGAGATAGCTCTAAATACTTAGATATGTAAACAAATAAAACTGATCAGATCATGTTGTGGCTGAAGCTGATGTTCATGCCTCATGAGGGGGACCATATTTTTAAATGCATCACACGTTGACTAGTGTAAACACTAAACATCTGCAAACTCCACTTACAGTTCAAGAACTTCCCTCCCTCTCTCCGTCTCTCTCTCTCTCTTTTTGCAACTCTGAGAATGAATCTCCTCATTGTGACTCATTGTTCTCAGAAATAAATTTTTTGCTCTGCGAGAGGCACATATTCCCAAAAATTGTGGGTTTGACCGTATACCCAATTCCAAATGATTAAATGCTAAATTATTTTTATCAGCATATTTTTTTTTCCAAAGACTAATGCGTTATTTTCTTCTGCACCGTGCTGCTCCGTTCGGACCCTGCACTCCAGCTCCAAAATGACAAGCTCCCCTCTCCTCATTTACATACTGAGCTCCGATTGGCTGAAGTGCAGATGGGGGTCTGGAATAAGGGAATGGAATGCGATGAGTCAAGCAGCCGTGCAGTTTACCAGCCCGTTTAGACCAGGACATGACCTAAACGTTACTTCAAGGAAATGGATCAGATGGAAAAATAGAGCATTGCTCAGCCTGTGCACACATGCTTTGCACTGCTGCAGCTGTGGTTCATTTTTAACAATTTATGAAGAGCGCCCAAGTGACAACTGGCTAATATTTTAAATGATAGTATTGACTAAGCTGAAAAAGTATTTATATATATATATATATATATTATATATATATATATATATATATATATATACACACACACACACACACACACACACACACACACTGTATATAGGATATAAAGGAGGACTTCTTCTAATTATAAAATGCAGAAATATGACTTTGTCTTCCTTGTTGTACTCAATACAACATAGGGTTAAGCCTGAGATATGCCTTGATTTCATTTCTCCTAAAATCTGACCCTAATGACAGAGACACACTTTTCCAGTTCTTCCAAGTTCTTCTGGTATTCCTCCTCTGAGCAGTCTTCCAGGTGTGGAATTTTCATGACTCCTACATCAGCACCCCAGCACTGCATCATTACCATTGGCCCCTGCAAGGTCATCTGAAAACCAGACAGACACTACACTCTTAACTGACACTTGTCAAAACAGGAAAGCGCTCTACAGAGAGATAAAACCAATTGGAGAAGCGTTCTGACTGTCTGCTCTGATAACAGATGTACGCAGGACCACACAGACAGGGAAGTCGCACACGTGAATACAGGTTTTCATCAAAGCTCATGCGTAATAGGGATCCTTGTTGTTTGCATTTTGCACAAGGCTAATGTATTACTTGACAAAACTACTTAGCTAATTAAAATACACACACACAGCCTGGTAGCACATGCAGCTCAAAGTTATGAAATAGCACCTTCATATTAATCAAGTCTGTAAATATATCCGCCCCACACATCCAGGAGCAGGAACATTTAATTAACTTCAAAGGGTGGGACTGTTTATATTGTCATGCTCAGCCACGATTATTAGCCGGCACTGACGGCAGGACAGCTGCGTCATTTCACAAACTCTATTTACAGGGTGTTCCCAGGATGTCATTCGTCAAACAATACGGATAACTGCCATTGCAGGTTTTTTTTTTTTTTTTTTTTTTGCCTATGCATCCATTTGGTGAACAACAAGTTTGACCACATACCATGAGCTACAATACTCCGTTCTCCCATAATTCTCAATTCAGGTTCATTGTTGTGGAAGCTCTGTTTGGTCAACTAGAGACAGCCAGAGTAAATATTCATAACAGCACAGCTTTCCCAGGCCCCTCTTCATAGAACTGTTGCAGTGGCTGGGGGTTTGTGTGGGATCTCATCCAGGTGCTGGGAGTGTGCATGTGTGCACGTGTACATATCTGTGATATGTACATAGCGGCTGGTTTACGGTCAATGCGCTACAGGTGTGTCATTCACACACCTGTCACCGTTCACCAGGATGTAAACACGATCAGGTCCTCTCACACCTTTTTTACACCCTTGCTCAGCAAACACATATTTGCATGCCTCCACTGCAGAGATGCAAACACACGTCTTTCCATTCCCAACATGACGACACACATTATAAACACACGCATGCATAGAAGAATGCATGTCTCTTTTTTTACCCACCTTTCAGACACACACTCCTCGAACTAAATGACAGAAGGGTTTAATCAAGTGTTGCTCCGGATTTCAACAGTGACTATATTTAAATGATCACTTGAAAAGAGGCTGTATATCAAATAAGTATCTCAATGTTATTTGAGTCTATCTTTGCTAATAATAACACAATCAGGGAATTCAGCCAAATAATTATTTGTTCCCACATGACTGTTAGAAGATACACTACCTTTCAAAAGTTTACAGTTTGTTAAGATGTTTTTGAAAGTCTTTGATGCTCACTCCATTTATTTGATCAAATGTACAATAAAATAGTAATTTTGTGAATATATTGTTACAATTTAAAATAACCATTTCTATTGTGATATATTGTCAAAGGTAATTTACTCCTCTGATGGCAAAGCTGAATTTTCAACACTACTGAATTTTCAGTCACCACAGTTTTCAGTGTCACATGAACCTTCAGAAATCATGCTAATAGTTAGGGAACTCATGGCCTAATGGTTAGAGAGTCGGACTCCCAATCGAAAGGTTGTGAGTTTGAGTCCCGGGCCGGCAGGAATTGTAGGTGTGGGGAGTGAATGTACAGTGCTCTCTCCACCTTCAATACCACGACTTAGGTGCCCTTGAGCAAGGCATTGAACCCCCAACTGCTCCCTGGGTGCCGCAGCATAAATGGCTGCCCACTGCTCCGGGTGTGTGTTCACAGTGTGTGTGTGTGTGTGTTAACTTCGGATGGGTTAAATGCAGAGCACAAATTCTGAGTATGGGTCACCATACTTGGCTGAATGTCATGTCACTTTCACTTTTTCACTAATATTGATAATTGTCAGTATTAATAAACTTATAGTGTCCTTGCTGGATAAAAATGTTAATAATTTCATTTAAATAAAAATATTGTCTTTGTGGTCTCTTCCCCAGCACTTCTCCGAGCAGATGGAGGATTTCTCCAATGACCTTTTCAGCAGTTTCTTTGATGATCATCTGTTGGCGGAGAGGAACCCACTGTTGGATATGGATCTGGACCCTCCAAACCCTGCCATCCAGGCAGAACACAGCTATTCTCTCAGTGGGGACTCTGCCCCACAGAGCCCCTCCATGCCCATCAAATCAGATGATGATGCAGGTTAGCAAGCAGCTCAGCATACCCTATTCATTCCTTTTCTTGCTTGTCATCAATCCATGCAGAAAAGCAGCTATCCGTGCTAGATAATCAAGAGAAGATTTCACACTCCTGATAAATGCCATAGCTCAAAGCATCATCCATCAGCAGCTCTGGTTTTCTGTGAAGTCTCTTTCTTTTCTCTGCATCGCTCCTCCTTATCTCCCGAAGCACCCGTGCAGCACAGGGTTCCTTGACAAAGCTCTAGCCAAGAGCTCCTTCTACCATTGGAAGCTGGGAATTCCAGGAAGACGGCCAACACTCACACTCGCTCGCTTTTTCTGTCAGTTCTTCCGTCTCTCTCTCTCTCTTTCTCACACAAGCCACGATCAGGCCAAGGAGCTGTAGACATCCATAAAATAAAAGGGATCTGGTTTCCAGCTTCAGATGGAGAATTTGGTGGGGGTGGCTCAGAGAATTGCATCATCCTGAACTTAGGTTGACTAGACCATGCGAGGAGTGTGTGTGTGCACTGCGCAGACTTCAATCCAGTCAGGCTTCAAATCAGCAAATACTTAAAGAAGCATGAAGGTACGGCAGAAATCCTTGATCCATTTAGCCAGACTGTAATGCCCTGAGCATCCGAAATGAAGGTCTTTCTGAACACATTCATGCTTTTGTTTCTTTCTCTCGGTGTGTCTTCTAGCTCGAAGAACTGAATTTACTGAAAAATGGTACATTTAGGGTTATGGCTGGATACATGAATGTAAGAAATAACAGTTTAAACTGAATAAACAATTAACTTACTGGCAATAAATGTAATGATAAAATCTTCAGGCCTCATATTGAGCTGTCCAAAATTTTGAAAAAATATTTCAGCCATCTATACCCTTCCATCTGTTGCCACTCTAATATGTACCTTTTAGAGGTAAATAGGCAACAAAGATGCCCCTTTAAGGCAGTGATCGTCAAATCTGGCTCGCGAGATCCACTTTCCTGCAGAGTTAGCTCCAACCCTATTCAAACAATCCTACATGTGATTTTCTAATAATCCTGAAGACAATGATAAGCAAACTCAAGTGTGTTTGATTAGGATTAGAGCTAAACTCTGCAGGAAAGTGGATCTCGCGAACCAGATTTGAGGATCACTGTTTTAAGGGTACCACCGCAGTGACTAGATAAAGTGTTTGCAGAGCTTTTGTCTGAGTGTGTAGGGAATTTAGATGACCATAGATGTGTTTCAGTAATGTGTGATATCCCCTCTGATCCATTAAAGACTGAGAGTGGCTTTAGGGGCTAGTTAACGAAAGCACTGGCTGGTTCACTACTTTGTCTCCTGTTGTTCTGCAGTAACTTTAAACCCGCTAATGAGCATCGCTTTTCCATCTCCGCCGGCCTGGAGTCGCCTCACCATGATACCTGCTGTCCTGAGAGACATCAAAGACTTACAGTGCCCTGTGGCCAGGACCCAGTAGCTTCTGTGGAGGATATAAGGAGGGACTTGTCCATATTAAATAACAGCAGCTCTAAGCCACATTTAAGCTACCACATAGAGAAAAAGTGACAAGTATGATTAAATGTTCAATTATAGTCAAGCTACAGCAGGTTTTTGCCTGGTCTTTATCTATATGTCTGAGTACATGACACAATGTACTATTTAACAACAATGATTATATGTTGCGATCAATCTTATGGAAAATTTGGTAGTTTTGTATGATGGTTCAGGGTTGGCATCATCTGAGGTCCTCGGAGGGGTACCTCTTTAACTAAAAAGACTTTCTAGGTCAACCAGCCTCTCCAGAAAGATTTTTCTGCTCCTTCTGCTTCACAAGTAAAGTTTTGCAATTTATGACGGTTCACCAGCCATCCCATGTAGGTTTATACTGGTTATTGCAAGTTTGGTGCTGGCGTCAGCTGGTCTTTTCAGCAGAGATGTCCTCAAACTAGAGAGACAAGCGGTGAGAATGAGAGATTCCTTATAGATCTAAGAAAACCCTCAGATCTATCAGATCCTTCAAAAAGTGTACATTCGGTCTAATCATGTTTGAAAAAGCTGTAAAAAAGACTTCACAATAGAGGCTACGCAGAAGAGTGTGTTTGCTGTAGTGCACCCAGGTGAAGGACAGACTCTTATGGTCTAATCTGGTGTACTGAACTGAAGGGTTAGGCACTTTAACAGAGGTTCCCCACAGACTGAGAGCGGTGGAGTATAAAATCCAGCGTTCTCCACCAAACAGCAGAGCTCCTAAAGAGCTTTCCTCTCCTGTTGTAATCAGACTCCTGCTGATGTCCTTCCCTAACAGAGGACTAATATGAAAAACCTGCCATCCTTCTTTTACAAGGCCGCATAATGTTTTATCGATTCGGCAGTGGAGCCTGCGCACAGATGCTACCGAGGGCTCCCACTATACACAGTGCTTTCCTCCCCTTTAAAGGTCCAGACATGTAGAGCCGTTCTCTAGCCACCCTACATGCCCCCAATCTCTCACCTGCCCCTCTCACACCATAGGCTTTTGTGTTAACAGTATAAAGAAAAGCTGGTTTGCTTTACCCTTCCGGTCATTAACTGAGTCTGTCCTCTTCACCTGCAGCATAACAGGCTCTGCATGAAACCCCTTTATATGGGGTCTAGACTGTGAAATGTGTCCCTGAAAACATCACGCATTGATTACGATCCTGCATGATATTTTAAGACACATTTTCCCATAAGGCCCTTCTTTTAAAATGACTAATGACTAAATATTGTCTGATACACAGTGATGAATTAAATAATTTATTCATATATAATTATCTTTTGTCCATCAGTGAATTTAATTAATTTTTTTAATTGGTATGCTGAATAAATATATTAAATGAATGAAGTTGAAGCAGATAAAAAACACAAAGACACTGTGGACAAACAATTGTTTTTCTGTTTTCATGTCATAGTACATAAGTTTATCTGTGGCCTACTGTCCACAGGATTTTGCGGTTCGATTTTTCCAATGTGGATTTACGTCATCTGTCAAGTATTTGAATTTGTGCTTTGACAAAATCTGCGCTTTGTTTGAGTCAGCAGCTCTCCCTGTTTTTTCACATCTGACTGATTTTATGTGATCCTTGCGTCTCTCGAGAGACTTTATTCATAAAGTATTATCGTTCCAGATGTCATTCCTCAAAGCATTTCTTAAAAACACTTTTAAAATGTAACAGTCAGTATGTGTTCTCTGGTTTCTGGTTGTTCGAGCCTGTTATTTCTTTCCTCAGACTCTGAAGGGATGTGGTCGTTCAGTCAGGATCTCACAGCCATTCTAGTGAAGCAGGAGCCCAGCCTGATGTCGGAGAGCTGCCCTGATACAGCGCCCCCTCTGGCCAACACCAGCACCTGCTCACAACCCCTCACTCTTGCCCCTCCGCCACAGAGGAACCGCACAGGGGAGAAGGTAAAGCTAGTCATCCTGCAACTAATCTTAAAAACTGACATTGGAGTGAAATGCTTGTTGTATTAGTCAGGTAGATGTTACTCTAGAGTGGATATCAACAGATGTAAGTGAGATAATGCTAGTGAACCTTACACACACTGCACACCAGATGGACCATTGTGTTAGCGTGACAATAAAAAACATGAGCACACTCGTGCTTCATGTGCTATTTTGCTCAGCTGGCAGCTTGCTCGACTTCTCTGCCCAGTGAAAATGTTCGCAGTACGAGTGTGTGTGTGTGTGTGTGTGTGTGTGAGGAGTTGCAGCATCAGCTCCAGCAGCATCAGTATTAAGTTGAGCGTAGATTAGTTCTTTGTAGCTGCTGAGGCCTCTCAAATCTGGCACCGGACTCTCTTTGAACATCAGAGCCATGGAACTGCTCTCTTCTCCTCGACTTGACACTAACTCAGGCCAGACTTTCCAACAGCTAACTTCCCATAAACTCTGCCCTCTCCAGGGAGCTGGATTGTGCTGTGTGAAGATACCTGTCAACAAAATAAGCAAACACACAGAACAAGGGACTGGACATTCTTTGCTTATAATTTAAAAAGTGAGAAGAATAACTTGGCTAGATTGATGGAATTTGTGTAAACACATGTCCTCTATTTAAGAAGGGCAGCAAGACGCACACGTGGTGTAAAGCTGTTCTGCTGTAATGTCAGAGTGCAGCTGTATTGGAGAACGTCCTCTTGGAGACTCTGTGACCGTGTGCCACAGGAAGAGCAGCTCTCACCAGATAAACACAAACCATATATATTACATGGCACCATAATAACTATAATTCACGGTATGCATATATTGCATAATCCTCAGGCAGTGCTTTGGAAGTTTTTCTTGAGGCCACCTTGGAATGTTGAAGAAGTCCAAGTTATTGGTCCAACTAAAACAGAGAAAGATTTTGCTGTAGTTTAATTTAATGAAGCTTAACTAGAAGAGGAAGAAGGTTCATTGTATTAGCTATTTGAAATATGTTTTCATAGACTCTTTTGAAAGATTCTGTAATTACAGTTTATTTGTGTCTGTGTATTGTTTTATAAAACAGTCCCAGTCCTCAGATTTGAGGCTGGAAGGGTGTATAGTGGTAAAGATTTTTCAGTGATTCTCTGCATGTTAAATCATTACACAAGTATGTAGCGACAAGTGACTAAGCTGTGCAGTGCACATACAGCCTGATACTGGAGGTGCGACGCTGGACTATTAAAAAAAGATCTATATAGTATTACGGTGTGCATCCAAAATGTTATTGTCATGTGACTTACAGCTTAGTCTCGTCACTTCATTGCCATTTACATTTATTTCCTGTGACATCTTGAGTCACATTTGTAATTTTGTACAAAACACAACTGCAGAAAGTAGTTGACTGCCTGGGTACTTTCTGCCTGCTTTTTTATGAATACTATGAATTTGTTCATACTCCTCTTTCACTATACAGTTTTTCACCTACCGCACTTTTTTTCATAGTTTGGCTGGTCCTGCGACTTATAGTCAGGTGCGACTTATTTATCAAAATTAATTTGACATGAACCAAGAGAAATGAACCAAGAGAAATAAACCAATAGAAAACATTACCGTCTACAGCTGCAAGAGGGCGCTCTCACGGCTGTAGACGGTAATGTTTTCTATTGGTTCTTGGTTCTACATAAATGCGACTTATAGTCCAGTGCAACTTATATATGTTTTTTTCCTCATCATGACGTTTTTTTTGGACTGATGCGACTTATACTCAGGTGCGACTTATAGTCCGAAAAATACGGTACTATTTATTAGGCATATTTGGACACTTTATGTGCAACTCAATGAATCATTGACTGAACCGTTTTTTTAAAACAGTGATTCATTACGGAACTTATCAAGTGATTGTTTTTATGAGTGAGTCGTTGAATCATTGACTCAGCTGATTCAATAAAGGTTAAGTTTGCTTATTTAACCAGTTTTGTTGCAATGATTATAGTACAGTATATGTAAATAAACCGTGTGTACTCTTTCTCAGTGTTACCTGCACCCAGACGTCCCAGTTTATTTGTCAGCAGAAGTAGAATTTTGAATCAAAAGTTGAATTTTGTATCATATGGCAGACATTTGCGGACAAATAAACAGGAAAATCTGGGTGGAGGTAACAGAAAAGTAGTGCATAATAGTCTTAAATCTGTGTTTTTCGATGTCAACTTGCAACTAGCAATATCACACAGTCGCACTGTTGTACTAAATATCAATAGCATATCAACAGCACTCTTGCTCATGTGATTCAGTGTATGTAGTGTTCAGTCTCTAAATACACATAAGGCTGCTTACATAATATAGGAACCCTGCATATGGCAGTAAAGTGTCATGGCTTGTAGCATTGCAAGTTAAAATATAGCCTGACAACTTTCCAGCTAATCGCACACCACCTACATTTTTACAGCACAGTATTTTAGTCTCTCTGTGCAAAGGCCTTTACTAGTTCAGGTTGGTGGGAATGCCGTCCATGTCCACTGACCCAGAAAAATAATAAGAGGGAGGCATGAAGAAAAGTGAAGCAGCCCCTCTGATCTGAAGCTCATGTCACCTCACTTTGTGCATGACGGTTGGTCGCTGGCCAGACTGTGTGTGGTTAGCAGGCAGGTAGCCTTTGCTCTGTCAGTGTAAACAGTCTGAGTCTGCCTTCAGCTGTGTTTACTGTCTCAGACATTCAGCATGGAGCACATTTAGTCCAGTCCCCTGCCAGTTCAGTACCATCAAAAATCATTAAATACTACAGACCACTGCAGTCTGATATCATCAGAGGCTCAAAGATAAAGATAAATGATGTCTCCGTGCCACATATTGCTGTAACGTGCATTGAGAAAACACAGACAGGATGCTTCTTTCACAAGTACTTCAGTGAATAAGCATCTGTTGTATGTTGTAATGAATGAGAATTTTACTTTACCTCTTTAATGTGCCAGCATTTTGAGTGATGCGTGATATTTAATGTATAAAAAAATGTAGGGTGAGAACATGAAAGTTATTAAAATATATGACACAAAACGCACATATGAATTATGTGAGACCAGGAATGTGCTTTAATTAGTGCATTAAAGTTTGATGTCATGTTGGCATTAATTGTTGTTTTGCTGTTTGTTTTTGTTGTTAGATTTCCAAAAGCCTGAGCTCAAACTCTGTTCCTGCCATCAAAGCAGAGCCCAGAGAGGTGAACCAGTTCCTCAGTGTGCCCTCAGGTGGGTGTGAAATCTCTCTTTAGCCCTGCTAAGCTGTTTGACCGAGTCGTGCTGGTTTAGCTAGTTAAGATGACTGCTTGGGGCCCAGCATTGAAAACATAGCAATTGTGATATTTTACTGTATACTATGACTGTGCTTTAAATACAAGGTTAAAAAGGATGCACAGTAGCCCTCTACTTTAAATGCACAACAACAAACGAATGTACTCAACATATAGCACTCAGTTGCCATATATGACCAGTGCAGTTCTTCCACACTAGCTTAAAGATGGCAAAACTAAGCAAATTAGCCCTCTATTATTCTGCTTCATTGCTTTACGGTAAGTTCAGAGTTATAAATACTCTAATGGTGTTCCCTTTCCAGTGGAAATGTGGCTTAGTGTGAGTGTTTCTTTATTTAACTTTTGCATGCATTTGACAAAACTCTCAGGTCTCAACTTTAGCTCTTTCTGAATGGCCCATTGATGAAAACCAAGTCTGATGCAACCTCTGAGAAATGCATTTTAGTCTGTTGTATAGTGAGTGAATTGTTTGCATTTTGTGGTCAGTTTTTATTTAATTATGCTAATTATGGATGCATTTTAATTTAATCAAAAATTCAGCAATATTTTGAAATATTGAAGATTATAAATTACAATTTAAATGTTCTCTGATTTAATTTTTTTATTTATTGTTTTTGCTGTAATGGAAAAGCTGAATTGTCAGCAGTCATTACTCCAGTCTTCAGTGTCACATGATCCTTCAGAAATCACTCTAATATGCTGATTTGATCCATAAGAAACATTTCTTAAAAAACCATTGTGCTGCTTAGTACTCAATATGTTTACGGATACAGTGACACGTTTTAAAATAATTTGATGCATGGGCAATGCAAAAGTATGTTTTTATTCTTGCTGTATATTTGAATACATTTTTGAACAGAAAAAGTAACTGGATGGTCATGATATTGATAAGATGAATCTCACTGTGTGTTCTTCAAATGTACACTTTGCTGTTATTTAATACAGTCATTAATGTTTGGTGTTGGTTCTAGACTATTTTTAGGATCTGAGCTCGTAATAATAAGATTACAGGTTTAATTAAGTCCTGCCATACCACAATTGTGGTATCTGCTCATCCAGAAAAATGGCATTAGAGCAGTGCTGAGTATGTAAGAACACATTGCCAGACCAAACACATGATCAATCCAACACTCACCACACTTAGAAGCATTGTGCATGCATGTGTTGTGTTGAAAAATGCCTGAAAGCTCCCAAAGAATCAGGCTTTATTGGCTTTTCATGATAAAAAGTGAATAGACTGAATTTCAGTTTCACACTTAGGCCTGGCATTGCAAAAAAAGAGCAAATTTTAACATGCCGTGTTTGTGTAACTTGTACAGAATCAAACCTGATCATTAAGATGTGAATGTCAAACCACAGGTGTTTCAGGTACATCATGATTATCTCTTTGTTCCCAACAGATGAGCATCTGCGGTTGCCACCCACTCCTCCCAGCAGTCATGGCAGCGACAGCGATGGATCCCAGAGCCCACATTCACTGCCACCATTAAGCCCTGGCCACCTGCAGAGCCCACAGTCACTGCCTCCGTCCAGCCCTGCCCGGCTACAGGCCCGGACCTCCACAGCCATCTCCTCGTCCCCTCTCCTCACTGCCCCGCATGTGAGTCCAACGCAATTCCAGCATGTGACACAGCACGCTCATTTTATAGAATCCAAATGGAAATTCATATATAGCTATTAAACACATATATACAGAGTGAAAACCGCTGACTAGTGTTGTAATGCAGAAGCTGCAAGGAACATCAGGCCCTTTGATGCTGACAGAGGAAGAGAAGAGGACTTTGATTGCTGAGGGATATCCTGTCCCCAACAAACTACCACTCACCAAAACTGAGGAGAAAGCCCTCAAACGGGTGCGCAGGAAAATAAAAAATAAGGTATTACTTATGATCACATATTAATATTGAATCAATTCAGTTAGAATCATCCTATCATAGGACATTGGTGCATATATATATATATATATATATATATATATATATATATATATAATATACTTCAATACTGACGTAAATGTGTTTTTTTTGTCTTTTTTTTTGTCTTAGATCTCTGCACAGGAAAGCCGCAGGAAGAAGAAGGAATATGTGGAGTGTTTGGAGAAAAAGTAATTGTCTCTCCTCCTTTGTTCTCTACCTCTTCCATCTCTTCCCGCTCCCTTTCTTACAGCTTTTCTTTTCTCTCCTGCTCTTATTTTCTCTCGGCCTCTCGTGCATTGTTTGTCTAGCATCACTCTCCTCTATATTTTCTTGGTGCCTTCATCCTTCTTTCTCTTCGTTGACCTCCTCTCCTTTAATCCTCTCTTCTCTCTCACCCCTCCACACTCTCTCCCTGCAAACTACTCTATATCCTGCTTGCTATTTTATGGCTTTTGTTGTGTGAATGCGGCCAATGGCTACAGTCCATGCACTCATTGGGGTGTGTGTGCGTTTGGCGTTTGCATGAGTCATTTCCCTGTTGAGCTGCTGTTAGGCTCTCAGGGTTTGGATAATGTGCTGGAGAGACTGGACTCACACTGGACACACACATACACTGTTTTTTCCACCATGCTGTAGTCAGTCAGACCGACAGGGTTATGTATAGTTGCATGCATGGAAACGGTTTATTCTGTCATTGTGACTGTGTGCAATAATACTCTCTTTCTCTCCTCCCCAGAGTTGAGAACTATACTTCAGAGAATAATGAACTGTGGAAAAAAGTAGAGACACTCGAGAATGCCAACAGGTGAGAGAACATATGTGTGCTTGTGTTTAATCACAGTGAATACTTTATAGGTGGATTTTAATAAATGTAATTGTAACCGTATTTGCGGTAAGTGTACGCAGAAGCCTCTTTGCAGTCAGCAGGTGTTGCTAAGTCGGTCCAGATGCACACAGGTTTTAACATCCCCTTCTGATCATATAGCACAGTACCTTTTCATTCTCTCCTGGGTGGCCTAGTCAGAACATTGGCGCTGTCGACGGGGCGCTGTCTGTTCCTACTGTTTAGAGAGGCAGAAAGAGAGAGCACAATGGGGGATAGGGTGTTATCAAAGTCAGCTCTTTTTTTGTGGATTAGCTGTAAAACCTTATTGAAGAGAGCAGCACTTAAAGGGGTAGTTCACCCCAAATTAAAATTCTGTCTTTTCATTCTTATCATGCCGTTACAAACCTGTATGAGTTTCTTTTTTCTGTGGAACATAAAAGTTTTTTTGAAGAATGGTTCGGTGTTTTTGGAGTATCCTGACTTTCATTTTATGAACAAATAAACAATCCTAAAAATATATTCTTCTGTGTTTTGTACACGAAAGTATGCTATATAGGTTTGGAAATGTTTAGAATGAAAACATGTTGGGTAATCTATTGAAAATATACAAGAAAAAGCACCGTATATAATATAATTTAAGTTTGGGGTCAGTAATTTTTTTGTAAAAATTCAGAAATTAGGATGCACTTTGATCAAAAGGACAGCAGACATTTATAATGTTACAATATATTTATATTACAAATAACTGCTGTTCTTTTAAACTTTCTAATTATAAAGAATACAGAAAAACATGTATTGTGGTTTCCAGAAAAATTAAATATTATATGATGATAATAAGATATCATCAGTCTTCTCAGTATGTAGGTAAGAGTGACTTGAGTATGTGTGTTTAAGTGTATAGTAATGCTTTTTTTTAAAATAGAGGATTGGCTCAGGCCATTATTAACAACACACTTAAAGTAGCACGCAGCACGGTGCCTGCCTGCCCCTCATTACAGGATAAAAAGAACCGTGTGTGTCGGCGCTCTGCCGATTTTTATTAGGATAGATCCTTCTCCCTGAGATAGCTAAGAGAATTTAAAGAGACAGCAGGGGGGAGTTTGTGTTTGTGTGTTAGAGGGTGGGTCGTATATTAATCTGAATAAAACCACTGTTTATAGGATCAAATTGAGATGATTATTGCTAGGTTAGTAGGGCGGTCTGAGTCCCTCTCAATGCTGAAAACATACTGTCTGGAGCACTCATTAGAAGCAATTCTGTATGTGTATGTTTAGGTGAAAACTGATATACAGGTTTGTTTCGGGGTGATCTAGCCAAGTGGGAAAGCACTTACCTCCAGGGGTCCTGAGAGATTGTCTCTGTTATAATGTACTGTATGTTGCATTGGATAAAAGAGTCTGGCAATTGATGAAATGGTATAGTAGTATTTTTGTTTTGTTTTCCAACATGTTGCAATGGCTCCCTCTGGTGGTGAAGGAGCTCTTCATTATTGCATGGGATGTTGTTTCTTAGTTCCTCCACTAGAGAGAGCTCAATGTCCTTTTGTAACACAGGTTACAGCTTATATACTGAATACAGCGGGGAATATGTGTTTAAATATATTTTTACATGCATGTATATCATAGCTATATGTGATTATCTCATTACACTGCATGTTTAATTAAGTTCAGTGATAATCTCGGAAATAGTTATCATACATTTTTATTGTCATTTTGTGTAAATTAGTCAAGAAAGAGAAAAATCTGGGGCTCATTTGAATTCCAGTTCATTCATGACACTGAAAATGAAAGGTTGCCAGGTTGAACACGTTTTCTCATGCCATTTGCTCTCTACTGTAATTGTGTAATGCACATTTATTGTACTAGGTAATCCAAGTATCGAAGTATTCCATACATATCACATATATACCCCAAATATATTATGCATAGCATGCATTATATCATACTAGTAGATCGCGTGGCTATAAGTGTTGCAGTTGTGTGTGAGAGGAAGTGTATGTTTGATTGGCAGCTGATAAAGGAAGTAGTTGAAGGGGAAATAAATCAACACCCACTGCACACATGCAGCAGCGTTGAGGAGGAGGTGGAGTGCATTTTTGCGAGAGACTGTGTGAGTGGTGTGAAGGGGAGTTCAGTTTATGTAACACAATGATGAGTAAGAACTGTATTATCCTCACATGCCATTTGAGCTCAAGAATAAGAAGATCCTACTGTTACAAAACGGCACTGAGAAGAACACGCATAGCCTACACTGGGATCTAAAGAATTTACTAATCATTCTTCTTTTCTGATGTGTTTTCTGTATCATCTGTAGGTCTCTACTCCAACAGCTTCAAAGACTTCAGGCTCTAGTGAGCGGGAAAGTGCCTCGGTCCTGCAAGATCGCCTCCACACAGACAGGAACATGCCTAATGGTATATATATATACACACATTAACTGTACAAACACACACATTCATTCCAAACACTCATTTTCACACACACAATTTCCTTTCTTTCTAACAAATCAGTGTCTTAAAGGAATAGCTCACCCCCCCACCCCCCCCCCCCACCCCCCAAAAATAAGCTGAATATGTACCTCAGGCCATCAAAGATGAATATGAGTTATTTTTGTCATTACATCACTTGCTCATCAATGGATCATCTGGAATGAATGAGTGCGGTCACAATGAGTGTCTAAACAGCTGATAACAGCATTACAACAATCAAAAAACAAGACTCCAGCCCATCAGTTAACATCTTGTGAAACAAAAAGCTGTATGTTTGTCAGAATCATTATTAAGACGTTTTTAACTTTAAACGGTTGCTCCCAGTCCTCTGTCCATAATATTGCTTACTCCAATGAAAGCGTTGTCTTATCAGGAAAGATTGCGTGTCATTCACACTGCCAAAACTCTTCTAAACAAATATGTTAGTGGATTTTGATGTAAGGAGACAACAGTGGAAGAACTTTTTCATTGGAAGAAGCATTATTATGAATTGGTATTTTGACCAGAAGCAAAGTTTTAAAATTAAAAACACCTTAATAATGGAGTTATTTTTATTTTACCAAACTGCAACTTTCATTTCACAAGATTTTAATTGATGGGTGGAGTTATTATTGTATTATTGTGATGTTTTTTTCAGTTGTTTTGATCCACTTCTCTCAGAGGATCCAAGTGGTGTGTACTAAATTTCTCCATGTTTTTTCTGATGAGGAAACAAACGAATCTACGTCTTGGTTTAACTATTCTTTTACTGAAATATCTTGTCTATTTAGTTAAGTCCTTTAATCCTAAGCATGTAAAGGCAGGTCAGAGCTGCCCTGTTAGCTGTAGTGCAAGTAGATTACAGTGGGGCGGTGTGCTCACCGTGTGTGTGGTGTTCCTCCTCCTGGCCAGGTGGTGGCGCTGTGTTTTGTGTTGGTGCTGGGCTCGCTGGCTCCCTGCCTGCCTGGGCTCTCCCTCTACTCTTCCTCCTTATCCTCATCATCCTCACACACGGTGAAGTCAGCACCGCTGCCCTCAGGTGACCTCTACACCACCAGCCAGGGTACGTTTCATCCCTGCCCGTAATGTGTAGATGAAGGTCATCAACTTTCATTGTGTACTTTGCATGATATGATTACATTTTCCTGCACATGTGCAAAGAAGCATTTATCTGTAGGTCATCCGGCTTTTCAGACACATTAAATTATCCAGTCAGCTAATAGCTGTGGGTCTTGGACAGCACCTATTTCATTCCCCCCACTGGAGTCTGAAAGACTGCCATCCTGTCTCTTTTCTAATGGTTATTAGCAGAGCTCCTGGGCCAACAGTGCCCATTCTTACCCTCAAATAACTGTCAGACATCCCAGAGAGCTTTCGATTAAAATCCTTACTTCCCTAAGAGGAGATTGTACAATCCTCTTTCAACGTTACAACACACACCAAGCCACATCTCCTTCGGCTCTATCAAAGCTGCTCTTGAAAGGGGCTTCAGCTGGATGATGGTGATGGGATTGCTGTAGTTACTGAAAGTGTGTGTTGTTTCACCTAAAAAAGAGCAGCTCACTCCAAATCTTGCTCTTTCTTTCTCCCTTAAAAACTCTCTTCCAAAAAATGCTTTTCTTCACTATACAGATCTCATGAGAGTCAAAGTAAGCAAAGCATGCCAGACGTGTGACATGAGTAACTCTGTTCTCTGTGTGTGTAGTCCGCTCCCGCAGCCTGCTCTTCTATGACGAGGGTGCCCCAGTGGAGGACGGCCACAGGGGCGTGCTGAGCGTGGACAGGATGGAGGGGGTGCCGCGACGTGTACAGGACCTGAAAGATAGACACGTGCAGGATCGGTCTGCTCTTGTGAGCAGGTACTTGAGCCAGGCCCAACCGGAGCCTGCAAGCTACAGCAACACGTCCGCGGCCCCACTCCATCCCCCAGAAGTACACTACCACTCCAGGTGAGGCACACACTGACAGTGCTTTTCATTCAGTCAGGATTAGTTTGTGGTATATTAATGATTAAGGATGCAGTGATATAAAAAAATCTGGTGATATAGATAAGCTAAAGCTTATTTTGAAGTTATGGCAGATAACTGATAAGTAGCTGGTGTTCAAATTTGACACTATTTTGTCTTCATACATTAACATGCAAACACAAAAGAAAGTGAAAGTGAAGTGACATACAGCCAAGTATGGTGACCCATACTCGGAACTCGTGCTCTGCATTTAACCCATCCGAAGTTCACACACACAAACCGTGATCGTAGTCGTGGTATTGAGGGTGGAGAAAACACTGTACATGCACTCCCCCCACCTACAATTCCTGCCGGCCCAAGACTCGAACTCACAACCCTTCGATTGCAATTCCAGCTCTCTAACCATTAGGCCACGACTTCCCCTAAATTTAGGCATTTTTATAGATTAACTAAACATGTTAGAGGATGGAAAAAGTTTTTTAATTGTACAGGTATCATTTGATATTGAAAATTTTATATCAACTGATAACTGATTGTACAGATTTAAAGTGCCGTTTAATTGCTCTTTAATTTATTTTATTTTAATGCTGTTCTTTTAAACTTACATCACAACAGTTTTTAACAGGCTTGATAATCATAAGAGACTTATATTTAACATTTAAAAATCATACCTACCCCACACTTTTGAATGCCATTGCATAATGTGAATAAATAGTAATGGTCTCTTTCTCTCTCAGAAAGCAGGATCCTGAGGGAGGAGCTGAATATTTTTAACCCCTCTGGGTCGAGCTGCCTCATCACACAGGCCTCCATTGACGTCCGATGATCCTGCACTACTTGGCCTTCGACCCTTGCTGTTACAGATCCTGAGTCTCCTGACACCGTCCTAACAAACAAACAAGCCTCATGCCACAATCCAACCCCAATGACATTCAGCCCCAGAACTGTGAGAAGAGAAATGTGTCCATCCATACACTGAAACTCTCCTTAACCGGCAAGCACTGAGGTTACGGACTGAGAGAGAAGAGAGGAGATGGATGTGATTCTCTAAACCCTTCACACACAGGGTGCGGGAGGGAAAGTACATGAGTGTTTGTTTTGATTTTTCTAAAAAGCCATGAGACTGTCCATTTACTACATATCCTTACTTCAACCCCCTTTCTTCGTTTTATGATGACTTTTCAAATCTCTGAATGTTTTCCAGCAGGTGTAATCACAGGTGCCTGATGTACTCTGCAGTTTCTTCCTCTGCCATCTTGGCTTGTTTTGTTTTTTCTAGCTGGATTGCACTTTTTTTGCACTAGGAAAACCAATTGATTTAAGTGCCTTCACATTCTTTTTCACATAGTCATATTTAAGATGCTCCTAATCGCATAGTTTCCTCTTAAACTTTTACTTCACTTACTTTTATTAATGCGTTTTATTTTCGTTTTCTACTTTTAAAAGGCAGAGGCTTTTGTACTGAAATAAAAGTTTATCCATAATATATTCTAGTATTTGCAGCATCCAAAAAGAGCATATTTATTTTATGCACAAAAAAAATATGAAAGTTATTGATTGTTTGTTTTTTAAATGAAAGATGATGTAAAGTTTACATGGTCTTGTTGTAATAACTGTTAAACAGTTTTTTTTTTTTCAGTTATCTTTATTTCTGTGTAAAGAAAGTTTTGTATATATAGAGAAAAGGGAACAGGGATGATCAAATCCTGTGCACATCTGATCACGTTCAATTTCTGAAGAATTCTGTACAATCCATATGAATCCATTACAAAACCATGGCTATAATGGATAAACAATTGAAAACAAAGTCGTTCCCTTTAAGAAAAGTGAACCTCTTTAAAAATGTATGTTATTTAAACACATTTTTCTGATTATGGAATACTTGCTAGTTTAGACTGTCTATATTCTGTACATGAGCGAACTGTGACCACTGTAAAATTCACCGCAAATATCTGGGAGTTGATAGAGCAGTTATGTAAAAATGATTTACGGATGTCTTTTTCTTTTCTTAAAGGAGAGAATTGTTTTTATGTTATAGATGTCACTGTTTAGAAACTATTTGTTATTCATAAAATCATTGTCTTTTGATTTTTCTTTATTAAATCAATTTCCATGATGTCCTCTGATGCTTTAGCCGCAATATAATTTTTATCGTACAGCTAGAGATAACCACTGATATTTTCATGCTCAATTTGTTTTTTGTTTTTTTGGTGCTTATTAAACTATAGTAAGGAAAGTGGTTGCCACAAAGGAATTCATCACTGCCAGTTTTAATAAATTACTCTGTGGTATATGTGCCATAACACAATGGGAAAACCCCCCCACAACTGTAGATAACATCCTATTGTCAGTGTAAATCTAAATTCACTGTAGTAGTTTTTTTTTTTTTTTTACTGAATGTTTATTGGTTTTTAACAGGAATATTCACCGTAGTTTTAAAGAGCTTTTTGACTTCATTGCACAATGTTCACAGAAAATTTGTCTCAAACCTGGAACCCCAGGAATTGAATCTAATGCCCAGACTATCAATGGAGTTTATGCTTTAAATATAATTGTTGCTGATATTACCTGTATCTCTGCCCTTTGTACATATGACTGATTATATGGTTGGTTGTAAATATGGAGGACGTATTTTTATATTTCCCTTGCATTTTGTTAATCACCACGCGGCTTGGGTTGATTTGTATCTATGTATGAATCTGGCTCTGTATCTAAGCTCTGAACCTCTTGTTTTTTCTGTCTTATCTAAAGTAGAATTAGAATGAAGCAAAATACAAAAATTTGCAGATGCAACTCAATGTCTCCTGTCTTATTTTCACTTTTATACCATCTTTATCAGAACCAGCTTTATTGCCAATCTGGGTATACGTGTACAAGGAATTTGTCTTGATGTACTGGTGCTTAACAAAGACAATAAAATACAAGAATACATATGATAAGATAATAATTGTAATGTGAAACGGGTAAAAGGAAAAATATAAGAAATAAAATATAATTTATAAGAAATATGTTAGTTATTATTATTATTTCACCTAAAAAGTTGTGTGTCCCAACTGATTTTTAGGGTCATGGGTTGTCTCAAGTGTTCATTGTATTTTCATTTTATGACCAGCAGGTGTCAGGCCTTTAGCTGTCCCGTACTATACACATCTGTGCAGTATGTTGTTAGTTTTTTTTTTTTTCATTGGGCTATGACAATATGACCAGAATTTATTTAATTTTTATGTAAATTTTTATGCAATATATATAATGTATACATTTTTGATATTTACAAATATATTTAAAATTAAGCAATCTCTACCAAAATATCTGAGAATTTCTGGCATACAACCTGGTACAGCACCAAAAACAAACAGTATCACATATTCTGCTTCTGCAAACTACAGTATATGTGTGAGCGCATGATATGATAAACAACACTGAACAAATATCAGTTCAAACTGGTATATCAGGTTTAAAATGCATTCAGTAATGAACAGTAGTAAAGTGTCAATCAATGATGATAACTGTGTGAACATGTCTGCTGCTTGTAAAATGTTGAGGTCAAATAGAAGCATCACAATAGTTTAAAATTGTTTTAACAACATACATGAAACTACTATGTTGAAGATGTGCAAGTAAACTCTTTACCAGATTAACTGTAATTGATTTTTAGGCTTCAGAATGATTGTGCAGGACTGAGTGTTACTGTATAGAAACTGGATTCATTCAGGGGCCCTAGTATATTTCAAAATGTCTAGCATTGCTTTAGTTTAAAAGTGACAAAAAGTTCAGTTTAAAAATGACAACATTACATTTTAAAATATGCAGCATGAGCCACCTATGAATATTTCTACATTTTAATGCAACACCTACAGTATTTTATGTGGAGAGAATTTGCTCTGTGGTTTCTTTGGATTCCATATTGATTCATCCACTTTATGACAAAACTGTCCAGAAGCACACAATCTTGCAAACAGAATTCATTCTGACCTACTGTAATATTATTAACAAAACAATGACAACACTGTAAGTCACTCAATTTGTATGTTAAATTGGGCTCCATCTTGTTAATGATATTTCCTGATAGATGAAGGTTATGTCTTTTCTAGGATCTTATACATGTAACATCAGCTATTTTGTGCTATAAAGGTACTAATTGTAAGAACACTTACACACTTCTCACAGAGGTTGTGTAAAGAAAAATAAAAGCCAAAGAGAGAGAGAGATGGAGGATAAAGAAATTATGAGTGGAGGAAGAGAAAAATAACATAGACTGTGTTCTGCCCACACAAATATCCATAGTTCCCCATACCATCATCCGATTCTCTCAGGAGAAACCTCGTGTTATGATCTTGTTAAGAAAAGTGTTCCTATTAAATTCAGAATTTTAAATATTCTCTCTGCCTCTGTTTCAACAAACTGAGCTTTCCATACAATTCTATCAACACCAATAAATAAATAAATTATTAATAATAATAATAATAATAATAGTAATAATAAATAATAGTTCACTCTTGTCACTCTTGATCCTTTCATGGCAGGAAAACAAATAAATATAATTCAGTTATTGTTTGCACAAGTTTCTCACTCACTGACTACACATTTTCAGATGAAACACAAAATTGCAGAGGTGTGTGTGGAAGTACATTAGTAGGAGGTTGTAATGGCTGTTAGATCATCAGTGATCTGAATTTGAGACAAAAAGATTTGCGCCCTAACATTTACACAGAAGCTTTAATGCATGAAAATTCCAGCAACTGTTGGGACTTGAGAGCTGAGAATATGTGTGAGTATAATTCAAAATTCATTCAGGATGACAACATTCCTGGTATTGCATCCAGTGATCTGTGAATGTGTTGCATAGTGGTGACTGTAAAACCGACCTACATGATTCAAAACCATTGGAATATTATCGCCAGTGAAAACAAAACTATGTCAGTTTTTGCTTTATTGTACTGAATTGAGTTTAATATCACAATATGTTCACACGCATACATACTATTCAAAAAGAAAACAATGCTCTATTTCTAATAGCACACTTTTGTACACATTTATGTACAAATAGTGTCGACTTGTCAACAAATAAATAATACGGACAACTTTGGCTTCTGACACAATATAATGTAATGGTCAAATTTGACAGTACACGGAATCTGCGTTTTCCTGAGTCTTGTCTGAAGTGCTGTGGCTCTGTGCCAGTGCCAGTTGTTTAGGTTTAGTTTATGGTGACACAGCGAGAGAGAGCGAGAGAGAGAGAGCGTGTTCTTTTTTGTGATTGGATGATTCCGCGGCTGTGGTAACGATGGGTGGGGATTATTGACATTCTCACATATGATTGGCTAAACCTGAATCGGTAGTACATGTGGGCGGGGCCTTATTATGACACAGTCAGCTGTGTGTGCTTCGAGGTGGTCGTCGTAACTGACTGTGATGACCAAATATATCACAAACTGCCCCGAAACAACAATTCTGCAGTTATTACACTCGTGCGACCTGACGGTAACCACACATATCCTTTCAACGTCGTCTGCACCTCTCAGTGTGACACTTCACGGTTATTAAGTTAGTTTAATAAATGGCATCAAATGCGACCGCTTACGGTTCGTCTCGCGAGGCGCTCAGCTCCGCAGACTCACAGGTCGTGATCTCCCCGACCTTGGAAGACGTGGTGGAAGAGGAGGACGTGTTCCTTTCTGAAACCGGACACGGCGGAGCAACTTTAAAACCTCACGAGTGTCCGGGGAACGGTACTGAGCGACTGTCTCCTGAGAACCAGGCGGAGAGCAGCGAGTTCCTACACCTCAACATCCGGAAACAGGTGTCATACAGGTGAGTCTCGCTCACGGTAAACAACTAGAGCAGCGCAAACCACTTCCCACCTGGTTCAACTGACCTTTGACCAACGGCAGTTATAATTTTTGAAATTGTTTTGTTAGTATAGTTAGTCACAGACAATTATTTAACTTACGACTTGTTGAATGATGTCGGTTACTGAGGAACTGTCTTCCGTGATTCTGCAGAATGATCTGTATCACTGGCAGCATAAGCTGAAACACCACATTCGTGTAACCTTCTATTTAACTAAATTACGCTTTCACACACACACACACACACACACACACACACACACACACACACACACACACACACACACACAGACAGACGTTTTGCGTAGCTAAGTGAAGACATTACTTAGACTTATATTGGTTTTATATACAGATAATTATACACTTTTTTTAAGCCTAAACCCACGCTTACCCCTCACAGAAAACTTTATGTATTATTACAATTTCTGATTTTTTTTGTTTTGTTTATTTTATACTACTTTTAGTGTCCACAAATTTGAGTTTTCGGCAATTTGATCAGGTTTTGCTCACATTTGTCCCCCAAATCTGGTTAGGTAGGTACACACACACACATTTGCATGTACATTTATATTTGTTGCAGCTTGTTTTGACATGTAGTAGTGTGGTATGAGAAAATGGTGATTAATTATAGTTAATCAGGCCGAACAACATGGCTCTCCTGTCATCAGGGTCATGTCAATTAAATTATGGTGTCAGATGCCATAATCTCCTTGCATACAGTATTATCAACGTCCTCATCATTAGGACAGCTATTGCAGGCCTGCTGGAAGGGTCTTACAATGTAACCTCGGTGACATCAGCCATGCGTATTTATTTGTGCAAAATGCCACGTCTGCTGATGGTTACACAGTCATTTATCACAGCACATGCTTGGTTTCTTAGAATGCATTTGTGTGTGCACTCTAACTCTGTTATTTTAGTGGGGTTGTAGCTTTACTGGTCCATTTGCCATGCCATGTTGGGCAATTAATGCATTTGTTTTGTCATTGTTCCTCGCGGACACTTTGCTCTTTTCGTCTTTGGTGTGTCATGTTAGTTGACTGTATTATGTTACATGGGCTAGGCAATTGGACTTCATGTTCCCTTGAATAGTGACTGAAAATATTTATTGTAGTGACAGTAATGTAGGACTAACTTATATTTGACATAATGAAACTTTAATGGAGTCAAATAATGTTAAATATAAAAAAAGTGTTATAGATTTGTTGGTTTTTATTGTTTAGCACATTTTTTTGTGTTGGATATTGTTTCACAACATCTACACATAAGGTTTATGATTGTGTTCCTGAAAGTCTTGATCTTTTAATGGTCTGAAAAAGAGGAAGTGTGGGGACCCTCAGTTTTTCTTGGCCAGTGTAACAGGATCTTTGGGAAATACTACAGCAGATTTGCTCTCCTCTCTTGGTTTAATCTCAGATGAAACCGGCAGCAGCTGTGCTGATTATGTAATAATGTTCAGGGTTTTTATGCAGTGAAAAGTGATGGACCTGCATATGTGTCTGTAGGTCTGATGGTGGATGGGTTCTTTGCTCTGAGTGTGTTATGTAAGAGGATGAGGGAAGTGGTTTTGCATTGGTGAAAGCAGTCAATGCCTGTCTGACCTGATGCATGGAGGGCAGATGCTGATATAACCTTAGTGGTGGGGTCCTATGCAATCTCACAATTTTTCCCTAATTCTGTTATATTTTTCCCCATTTTATATTTTTTATGTTATTCCTGGACTTCGTTTTAATGGATTTTTTTTTTTTTTTGTAATCAAAAGGCATATCTATGAATTGAAATCATGAAACGTATATAATTTAACAACAATTTATTAACACTATAACAAAAGTAAATTTTTAGGGCCCTATGAAATGGGTTTTATGCGTCAGACAGTGCATGGTTTATAAGGGTGAGATCGGTTTATGAGATAGGAATTTATAGGGACCACCAATCAATTTTTCCAAATCGATTATCGGCCGATAGCAATCGGTAGCCAATCAATCAGAGCAAGAAAAGAAAGAGGATCTCAACCAAATCAGGTTGGAATAACCTGACAATAACAGGTGGAAACACAATAGTAACCAATCTGTCCCTGTAGCCTTCCTCCTCAGTGCTGTTATTGTGACCTCAGTAATGTGTTTGGGGCAGTCATCATGTGGATCATCCTTCTAGCTTTGATTAGAGTGGGAGTCAATTAGCAGCTAAAAGAGAGCGAAATATGTTGACAGCTGCCCATGGGAATATTAACGAAGCAAAACGATGCAATACATGATACATCTAGTCAACCTGAGCTTGTTGCTCTTGCTGTGTTTTGATGTAAGTATCTACTAGGATATTATATCGTAGGACTAAAATCAGTTTCCTTTTGTAATATCCTCTCTTCCATCTTTACTTGACCCTCTAACTTTAACACTCACTATTCTAATTCCATTCTTTAAAAAAAATCTTACTACCTTTCTAGTCTTTTTGTATTCTATTTTATTTTCATTTCTTATGCAGTTATTTGTATATAGACCTCTAACACTAGCTTCCTCTATTCTTTTTCTATTCTATCGGTTTTCTTTTTATTTATTTTATTATTTAAAAGCCCTTGCTACGTGCACTGTGTTAAGCTAACTGAGACTTGTTATAGCCACTGATCTATTATATATATATATATATAGGGCTGCAACTAACGATTATTTTGATAATCGATTAATCTGTCGATTATTTTTACGATTAATCGATTAATCGGTTTATGTACTTATATTTTAGTTTTTTCCATTTTTTCCCCAAGTAAATTATTAATAAAGGGTCTTTATCATTCAGCATAGATTTTTAAGAGATTTTAACCATTTTGCATTGTCATATCCTTATCAAAAATATACCTGGAGTTGTTTTATTATGTTAGTAATCCTTTGTCGAACTCTTCTGCAATCAAAACACTGACCCATACTCTAGCAAAATTCACAAGGAGATTTCAAATATTGTTTTCACCATTGCAGTCCTTAGAGCTCCTAAAGTAGTTTAACATCCCAAACAAAGCTTAAGGAATCTTTGAGAACATATTTTCACGAAGTATAAGGATAAAACAGAATAAAATTGCAGTGCATTGTATTTTATTATTTACTGGGAAAAAGCTTTATAGCTTATGTTGTGAAATTGTAAACAATCCTTCGAAAAAAAGTGCCAATGGCATGAAACCTGAATGGAAGTAAAATCCATCAGAAGGTTGGAACACACACAAAAAACCTGCTGTGTGAAAAAGAGCAGTGAATACTTAGAAAAGAAGAGCATTTTAAATATACTCAAACATTTACCTCTCTCATTCAGTCATAATTAGGCTGCAAGTCTGAATTATGAACTGGTAAACGACAAACTGATCACATAACATGTTTGTAAAGCTTTAAATGTTAACTGTTAAAAAGCAATGTTATCAGCTTTTACGACTAAACATTTGCAAACAACCTTGTACTGGAGAATCTGCACAAATAAAATTCTTAGGGGCCGTTCACATATCGCACCTAAAAACGCGTGGAAAACGCTAGTCGCGCCGCTTTCTCCTTCTTTCCAAAGCACTCGGGCAGAAGCGCCCCTGAGGCGTCTGCCTTTGCTAAGCAACCATGACGTGCTCTCTCCATGACGTGCCCTCTCCATGAAGACCCGGAAATTTCAGCAAAGGATAAATGGATGCGGTGTGGACGCGCCTGGAAAAACGGGCGCATCGCACCGCGTGCGTGTCGCGACCGCGTCGCTACCATTATGAGAGTGCATACTGCGCGCCTACATAGGAAATAACGAACTTGAGCACGCAAAAGAAACGATATGTGAACGGCCCCTTAAACAGTTCAGTAGTGCAGAGTTTACAGGTTACTCTTCATTTTGAAGGCTCAAAGTAAAGTACTCCCACTTCCCGCTGAATGCTGCAGAGACGCTGTTCGGGAAGCACGTGACATAAAACGAGGCCAGCTATTGGCTATTCGCTACTTCACCTGCTGTACTGGCTGAGTAAAACCTCTGGTGGCTCATTACTGCCACACTTTGGTCACCGCAGATTTGAAATATGCACGAAATGAGCCGCTTATGGCAAATAAAATGTATTTAGCGACGAATCGATTACTAAATTAGTTGACAACTATTTTAATAATCGATTTTAATCGATTAAATCGATTCGTTGTTTCAGCTCTATATATATATATATATATATATATATAAAAAATTTAAATGTATGCATTTAGCAGACGCTTTTATCCAAAGCGACTTACAGTGCATTCAGGCTATCAATTTTTACCTGTCATGTGTTCCCGAGGGATCGAAACCCCAACCTTGCGCTAGCTTGCTTGCTAACGCAACGCTCTACCAAATGAGCTACAGGAACACACATATATATATTTGCTGTTTTTGATTGCTTCGACTGTTCTCATTTGTAAGTCGCTTTAGATAAAAGCATCTGAAGTCACAGTTCTGGTATTTGCATTTAAAAGAGCTTCATATAAATATGAAGGTATGTAAATTAAAGGGATGGTTAAATCTCTAAAAATCTTGGTTTGTGTTCTACTAAAGAAACAAGGTCACATCTTAGATGCCTTGGGGGTAAGCAGATAAACATCAATTTTTTGGGTGAACTACCCCTTTAACGTCAGTCAAGAGGTCTATGTGCAGCACAGATTTTGATTTAGATTATAGACAGTTGTGCAACAAGTTACTGTCCCCCCCTTAACTTTAAATGAGGTTGAATTCATATTGACATGATCACATTGACACAACCTTGTGTGTATTTGACCTTAAGGACAGCAATGTCATGATGTAAGCGCAATGGAGATGATCATTATTTAAAACAAACTGATTTAATGTTTGTTGTTGCCATAGTAACCTATGGAGCAGCAGCTTTATTTGCATTTAAAAGACCATATAAAAACAGCATGTTTTTGGTTCCAGCCAAAAAGAGGCATTTACAGCATGGCATAATAAATGTTGCGATGTATTTTGAGCTGAATCTTCACAGACACATTCTGGGGACACCTCAGACCTAGATCTTGTAAAAAGAGCTGTTAGTGGTAAGAGTTGTGATAGGCACAAAACGATACTATAATACTTGTTCTACAGTTTTAAAAATCAACATGATGGGCCAAAACACAAGTATAAGCAAGTGCACATATAGGAATCAAGGAATTTGTGAGGTTAAATTATTTATATGATTAATATGCAATTGAATGTTTTCCTTTGTCTTTGGAGTGTTAAAAGCTGTTCGTGCACACAGAAGATCAGTAAAGTCATAAAGATTAAAGTCTCAAACCTAAAGACATATTCTTTCTAAAGCCAAGCCTTCCTAAAACGTCGTCTTCAAACACGCCCCACATATCTAGGTCACGGTGTGGGAAGATTTGCATAACACCGCCCAAATGTGTACACAAAGAAAGAAGGCATTGAAACATTTCAAATAAATACATAATCCACAAAAGGCTGTGTGTTACAGTGATCTTAAGAACTGTATTGCTCATGACGTCATGAAAGTAAAGCCGCCGTGTCGCCATATTGGTAATTTCTAAGTGTGCGTAAACGTTCCATTGAATGAATAGGAAATTGTATGATTTTAATGAGAAAACATCACCTAAAGCCTGGCTCACACTACAGGATTTTTAGCCCGATTTAGCCCCAATTTCCCCCTCCCGAGAATCGTAGCAAACATCTTGTCGAGCTCCTCGATCTGTCCTGATGTTCGGTGCGGATTATCTGGAAATGTGAGGCGTTCACTGATGGAATCTCGCACCTCCCGATCTGCTCGCACACAAATCGGGGCGGCCCCGATTATTACCAAACATGTTTGATATTTAGGATTTAAATCGGGATGATGGCGGATATATGATTATGTCAGCCAATGCGCAAAACCACAGAACGGCTGATGTATTGCTTCGTTAGATAGCGGAGATAGAGGTTTCTTGACATTTTGTAGTAGCAAAACTGTCTGTATAATGTGGCCAAAACGCATCACAACTGTAAGGAGAAAGAGAAGCGCTGGAGTGAAATCACCTCAGTATGAATGCAGCGGGTGAGTGCACAAAGGTAGCACGCCTAAAAAAAAAAAGATAATTTCAGTGACGATCTGCTGTGTGAGATCACGTCAGGCGCTCCCTCTGGCATGATAATCTTAATAATATCTTGCAGTGTGTGATGTGCCACGATTTTCAAATCCTGTAGTCTGTGCATGTTTAATATTTGAGGGAAGATAATCTGCCAAGATTCTCCTCGTGTGTGTGCTGCAACCAGAGTCCATAATTATGTTCCTAAAGAAATAGGATCACTGATTCCGTATCATTCTCTTAGCCATGGTGGCAACACACTACTTATGCAACTCAACCCAGCCTCGCCCTCTCATATTTATTTTTGTGTATTTCTTGGGTGCGGATTATTTAAATGAGGGATACTACTGTGCCTTGCTTGTTCCTGGAAAAACAACTCAGGACTGGAGTCGAGGCATTTAAGGAAGTTCAGAAACATTTCTTACTGAAATAGATAATAACTACTTTAGAGTGGACTTTGTGCTTTGTAACTTTGCAGAGCTTTTTCATGCACAAACAGCAACATTATGCACTAAAGGAAGTTGAAAATGTAAAACACACTGTAACGCACAGCCTTTAAAGAGATTATGTCTTTATTTGAAATGTTTTAACATTAATCTTTACCAGAATTCTTAGATTAAATGATGAGCTGAATATCATATTATGCAGTGATCTTTGGAGCAGTGGTTGGAACGAGAGATTAAAATGAAGAACAAAAGAACTTAAGTGTTAAGTCTAAATTAAAAAGATCTAGGGAACACCATCCATAAACAGTGTTATTGTTCTTTTTATTATTTGAGATATCTTGATAATCAAAGCTCAGTGGCATGGGACACAATCCAGTAAGATGATTCAGACCTTGTTTTGGAGATGTACGTGGAAACTGAGCAGATCTGTCTTTATACAGATGACACACCACCAGCTGGTCTTTTATGAAACCACACATGGCCCATTGAAGCGGCCTAATGACATTAAAACCAACAGACCTACATGAATTATGAATAATGGGCTTTGTAGTCTACCAGACCTGATTAAGATGAAGGAGACGGTGATATGGTTCAAGACGAGTTACTCATGTATCAGATTTGTCTTTGATGAAGTTGGGGGAGGGTTGCTGCTGGCCCTGCATGGACTCGGTTTGCCATGTGTTGCATTGATTTTTCCAAAGCAGATCTCTGTTTTACCAGGGCTGTGTTCTGTATCAATGGATTGAATTCACCACATTATTCAATACGTAATACTATTACCAGAAACCTCATGTCCATTCATACAACACATACCCTGTCTGATGTTTTTTTTACTTCCAGTCTGTATCTTCGCTAATTAAGAGTGAAAAAAAAAGCAAATCAGGCCGACTTTGACCTGCAGGCCCTTGTTAGGCCTTCTCGGGATTAAACAAATATTTAAGTCTTGTCTTACACCATAATATTCTAAAATCTTAGTATCTGGAGACATCTATAAGTAAGGCATTTGTAGGCTGCAATGACTAGATTTTCTCTTTTTATTTGCTGGTTCGTTCTGTACACACCCAGAGTGGGGACTTGTGATTTCCCAGAAACCAGAACACTCAAGACTGGGGCTTATTAAAGCCAGATAATGACCAAGGTTTCTCTGTACTGCTGGGATGTAAGAGGATCAAAATGGGAAGAAAATGTGTTCTTCTGCAGAATAGGCCACTGCTGCAGTAATGAAATACCTGAAAGGTCATGTCATAAAGGGGAATGATGCGGTAATCAGGATAATGACTGGCAGGAAAGCCTATTGCTCTAAAAACATTATCATTCTGGTTATAGACAAGAACATGTTTTTTATTGTGGAGTACAGAATTGAACTGAACCCTCTTGACATGTTCGGTTTCTCTCTCTTAATAGTGAGTGTTGTTTTCTTCTCTTGTCAGTGTGCTTCTATGGCAGCATCTACATCCATGAACAATGAAATTGCTGACATTGAAATGTCACTTCTCAACCGTAATAGAAACGGTGCTGTTCTTTAGGTCATTTTGAATATGTAGTTGGAGGAGGAGGAAATCAGGCACACCTGGCCGAAAGAATACAAAGAAAAGTTTTACTGTGAGCTGAGTTCTGTTCATGTGTTGTGGATAGCTGTTCATGTGCTAGGCTGAGCAGTACATAAAATATAAGTCATATAATCACAATATCTTAGCTGAGAATATACAATGTGAATATTGTGAATATCATGATAATGTCAAGTTTAGATTTTAAAGACAGCTTTTTCATCTCAAGAATATGACAGTTGTTTTCAGACGCTCCTGTCTGTATTTATGTAAGCGCTCTTTGACGAGTGTCAGTCTCTGATTACAGCATGTTGTTGTAGCATTGTTCATTGTAGCCAATCAAAGACATGTCTGTTAAGCTGAATGAGCACATGAACGCGATGGCCAATCAGAGGAGTTTTTCTTCCATAAGCAACTGTTTACATTTACATTGTAATTTTGCAGACGCTTTTATCCAAAGCTACTTACAGTTGGGGGATACATAAAGCGATTCTTCTTAAAGAGGCAAACAGACACAGGAAGTGTCTGAAGTTTTAGACATTGTTCAAATAAGTACAAGCTAGTAAAAGAAGGAATAAATCGTTTTTTTTTTTTGTTACACGATGAAGCCATGTAGTTTCGAAAGAGATTTTTTTTCAGAGACAATTTTTGTTTACACCTGATCACATACAGTAATGTTTTTTTTTACAGATCGGATATTTGTTAAAAATGTTTTAATGGTTCCATTTACACTTATCCACATATATTGAAACAAATATAAATCCAATCGATTTCTGTGCTATATGCCAATTTAACTGAGTTCACGTCAATTAAAGCAACCGATACAAGCTGCTTTCTTTTCATCCCCAGCTAAGCTCAAGATCGAAGACCGCAATAGGAGAAAGAGTGGCATCAGCCCTAGTCAAATTATAAAATGTAGTCTCACTACTGCTAATGAAGATGATTGTCTGTTGATTTGTGATTTACTTTGTTTCATTTGTGGCAGTTTCTGAGTCGGCTTGCTGAACAGAAACTCAGCTACTCATCTGTGGCAATTTGTGTTCAGTATTGCTGTCATATCTGACTATAACGTTATATTGCCTATAACATGCTTTCACACATGTTTTACCTTCTACTGGAAGGAGTTAAATTTACATTTGTGGTTTCAACAACAAGATGCATGAACTCTTGTCCAGTTTCATCTAGAATTTGTCTCAGACCACCTCCAGAATTGGTTTGAGTGATTGGATTTACAGTAAATTGTCTTGAAAGCGTTTCAGAGGGTATTTACACCTGGTCTTTTCACAATCAGATAGTTATCCGATTAGAAGAAATGCTTGAAGTGACCAGTAGTAAACAGGCCCTTACATGCTTGCAAGCCAGTTATGTACCAAGTACTAAAGTACTGAGACAGTGATATTAAAAGACCTAATATAGTGTGTACCTTATTTTTGAATGTCCTGCTGTTTTTAGTGATTAAAATACTGCAGCCAGTTACAGTGGGGCTCAAAAGTTTGGGAACCCCTTGCAGAATCTGTGAAAATGTGAATAATTTTCAAAAAATAAGAGAGATCATACTAAATGCATGTTATTTTTTATTTAGTATTGTCCTGAGTAAGATATTGCACATGAAAGATGTTTACATTTAGTCCACAAGACAAAATAGCTGAAATTATTAAAATAACCCCACTCAAAAGTTTGGGAACCCTTTGTTCTTAATATTGTATCTCATGAAAAGATGTATCTCAAAATCATACAGTCTGCTGGAAAGGGTTCAAATATGCGAAAGAAGCTGGAAAACGGAACAATCTGCTGGACCTTAAAGATTTTTCTGAAGAACAGTGTGCAGTTTAACTGTTCAGAACAAACAAGGGACTCATGCACAACCATCACAAAACAGAAAGACAGTCGTGGATCATCCAGGTAACAGCACACAGTACTAAGAACCAAGGGTTCCCAAACTTTTGAATGGGGATATTTTAATAATTTCAGATTTTTTTTTTGTCTTGTGTACTAAATGTAAACTTCTTTTATTTACAATATCTTACTCTTACAAATTGTTTTTAATAAAAATAACATGCATTTAGTATGATCTCTCTTATTTTTGAACATTATTCACACTTTTACAGATTCTGCAAGGGGTGCCCAAACTTTTGAGCCCCACTGTATGTAGATCAAAATTGACAAGAATGTGTAGTTTAACATTTTTGTTTTTCCTTTTTTTGAGAGGTGATCTAACTTACAGATAACATCAAACTGTTGCAGCACAACACGACAATGCTTGCACCAATTATAGACATGATGTAAGAAACATGCATACACATTTAGACCATAACTACAGACCAAATAAAATGATGCCTGCAGCTTACCCTTGTAATTGCCCCATTTTTGTACAGCTCTTTAGACAGAAGCTTGTAATAGTTGACAGTATTGGCGATATTTGCATTTTATGTATTATCAGCAACAACACAAAACTTGAAATAAGAAAAATAATGTTGAAATAGTTTCAAAGAGTCTGCACACCTGGCACCTAGAGAGACTCACGGCAATCATGAGGCAAGTTCTGTTTACCAATGCTTCCTTGAATGTTTCGCCAATCCTCTTTAAATACTCAAATCCAAACAAAACAATCATAACTTTAGCATAATAAAAGCTTCACAGTAGGGATGGGCGATATATATCGAAGACGATAATGAACGCGATATTGTGTAGCTTTTAAGTGATCTAAGGCTCTGTCTATTAAATGGCGCTCCATTTGAAAGCAGGTGATGGTGATTTACTGGTAATCAGGGAACTGGCTTTACTGACGAAATGCGCATGACAAATCTCATGCAATATATCACCCATCCCTACACAGGACCTTTTACTGGGACAGTAAGAACAAAGAAGAACAAAGACCTTATCAGTATGGGTGCTCCGATCACGATCGGTCGATCATTAATGCGCATCTCGTCAGTAAAGCCGGTTCTCTAATCAGCGGTAAATTCCATCAGGTGCGTGACAGGTGCTACACAGAGCCGTTGTTAGCTGAGAAGATAAATAAAATAAACGCTGAAAATGAATGTGGATTTGTTCAGCTTCTCAGTTAACAATGGCTCTGTGTAGTAAAAGCTGCTCGATGTGAAATCACGCACCTGAGGGAATTTACCGCTGATTAGAGAACTGACTAGAGGACTGACTGACGAGATGCGCATAACGATCTGCTTTACAGACATAAATGCATTTAGGATAAATTTGAAACATATTTCCAAAAGAAAACCAATAAGAGCTACCAATAATCAAAAAGTTGTAACGTCTCTAGAACAGACAAAAGTCAAAATAATCACTATAGTAAAGGTGTAAAAACATTTATAGACTTAAGGCAAAAAAAAATATATATATATATAAATAAAAAAATCCCGTGTCCAGGGAATTTTTTTCTTTTTTGCCATGCATTGTTCATAGAACTCATTAATTGTTGCGGTGCCTCAGGTGTTGAAATAGATTTGTTATACATTATACAGGTTCACAGTATGTGTAAGCAGTGCAGAAGCAGCAGCGAGAGTGCATTATTTTAACGCGAAAGCACATTAAAATAATGCACTAGCGTGAATCTCTCTGTTCGTAAGCAGATTTCCTTTGCTCTGTCACAAACCAGACGTGCTTGCTCAGATACACGCTGCTCTGCGTAGAGAGAGTGTGCGAATTTAAAACAAGTCCTGTGCACTCACAACTCTCTCTATGCTCATGTGCTAGATATTAATTATTTTTGCACGTTTTTATTTCTAGCCTCTTGCAGTGTGAACGCTCTGATCCGTTAACATGGGCTCGGAAAAAAGGTGCAATACAGACAGTGTGTAAACCTGGAGTTGGCATATGCCCAGTCTGTTCTGTTCTTGTGCTAGGCTCAATGCATTCTCATTGGATCAGATGGCATACTGCGGGAGGTCAGCGCCGCAGGAAATCATGCTATAAAGCGATTTAGAAATCGCGCACACTTAAATCATTATTTTATGATGATTTCTATTAATCGCACAGCGCTAGAATGAACTGGCAATGAACAGAAAATATCTCGGGCTGGCACCGCTCAGCAAAACAGGAAAACCAGATCCAGGCAGAGCTCAGCAGCGGGTAGACAGTCAGCGGAGCAAGCAGTCAGGAGGAAACATGGTTCGTTGGACTAATTAGTTATATTTGAAAAAAAAAAAAAAAAGTGAAATATAATGATATGCGTTCAACAAGGTAGCCCAATAACCCAAACGACGTAACAGGCAATGCCCCTGACACCCCCGAAGAAGAAAAAAACACCAACTTATATGTTAATGTTAGGCTACTCAGTCAGGTGCTCGCTCACTCAGCGCGTACTGATGCAGTTCATGCACGGTACTCGGTGGCCAGTGCGTTTAACAGACCAGAAATAGAAGATCCTCCAATAACCAACAGGTCTGGTGTTTGGGTGCACTTTGGATTCCCTGTAAGCTATAATGGTGATGGCAAGAGAGTGGTGGATAAAAAAACAACGGTATGTCACATCTGCTACAAGACAATAGGGTACACCAGCGTGAATAAAAAAAAAAAAAAAAAACCCAGCGGTAATACTTGAAACATCAACTCATTTACGCCGACATCACCTTAGTGTGTCAGTATCTGGGAAAAGACGAAAAAAAGGAGAAACATACATGCAACAAACTATCGACGCAGCATTTAGGCAAACATTTCCAACTGACTCAAACAGGGCAAAAGACATCACCGCGGCGATTGGTAGGCTTACGTTACATTTACATTATAGCCGCGGATATGAGACCTTACTATTTACCATTCATTCTGTAATCACCATTATAGCTTACAGGGAATCCAGAGTGCACCCAAACACCAGACCTGTTGGTTATTGGAGGATCTTCTATTTCTGGTCTGTTAAATGCATTAGACATTTTGCAACGAGCCTTCAGCGCGTACTGAGTGAGCGAGCGCCTTAGGGGCCGTTCACATATATTCACGCGTGGAAAACGCTAGGCGTGTCTTTCTCCTCCTTTCCAAAGCGCTCGGGCAGAAGCGCCCCTGCGGCGTCTGTCTTTGCTAAGCAACAATGACGTGCTCTCTCCATGAAGACGCGGAAATTTCAGCAAAGGATAAATGGATTTGCAGCTCTAAAAATCGCTTGCAGTAGGCTAGCTCTGCTACTAAATTTATTTCAAAACTGCAATCCATATACAACTATGATCAGCTGTTCCTTCACCTTGGCTGAGCTTTCAATGTTGTTATGGGAAAGGATGAAGCTGATTGGTTAGTTCTTGTCACATGGCCCGCGGTGGCGGTGCGCTTGCGGCATTCTGAAAAGTTGAGATATATTTTATATATAATAAAAGAGAGAATTTTTTTTTTTTAAATCTTTCTTGAAATTTAACAAGTTTAATCTTGCATAATAATGACTTTATTGAGATGGTTTTATTTTTTTATTATTTCTTGTCCCTAATCCTAATCCTAGACTCCAGAATAAGAAAGTGGCTAGGTAAAACTATTTAACACATTTATTTTTTTATAGTTATTTTTTATTTATTTAAAGCTGCTTTAACTTTTGACGCTCTAGCGGTTAATAAAAAGAACTGCTTGCGTCTTGTGGAAGAACATCGTAGCCGGAACTACTTCTCTTCTGTTTATGTCTATGAAGAATCACAAAGGTACTGGCTTACTCTGCCGCGGTATCCCCGAAGCAATCTAAAATAGTCTGAATATAAACACTTATTATAGGTGTACCCTAGTGATTCAGGACAGGCTAAAAACATGGTTTGGAAAATGGATTCATGGTGTACTCTCTTATTATATACATTTTGTATACTTTGAACACAAAAAAAAGTTACGGACCGTAGCTCTGATTGGTTGTTTCTTACCGGGAGCGGTAAGAGAAACAACCAATCAGAGCTGCGGTCCGTAACTTTAACACGGTCATTTAACATGTGAAGACAGTAAAGAGAGCGCTGGAAATGCACAAGTCAGCAATATTTCTTATTTATTGGCATGAAGTTTCGTGCAGAAGAACAAACAGCAACAGGAGTGCAACATTCTCTAAAAAATATATATGCAGAGGGGACGGCTGCCATAAAAGAAAAAAATCACTGCAGGCTTCAACCCGGCTGCATTTATGATTTAGGCAATTCGAAAATCTCCAAGATTATTTTAAATAATGATTCAATCCATTTCAAACAACTGTTCAAAAAACAAAACTTTAAAGAACAGGCCATGTGTTTATTTTATTGAACGTAACCGACCCTTAAGGAAATGAGCAAATAGGCTAGGGCCATTACAAATGTATAGGACAGGAAAACAAGTCGATCAACATTTTCGGGGTCCAGAGCAGAGCGTTTTTTATTCACTATATGTCCAGCTGTTGAGAAGACACGCTCCGACCGCACTGATGTCCCAGGGACACTCAGGTACAGCTGCGCAAGGTGGGGGTATTACTGCCAATTTCCTTCACAAAAGCCGGTCGCTGTCATCTTGCAATGGTCCTTTTCATAACTCAGAATCTCCTGTAACTGAGGCGAATTTGCGTCTACCGCGCCGCGAGACCTCCAGACGCGCGTAAATGAAAAAATTATTTCCTCCAGTTTATTCATTATTTAAATTCTAATGCAAACATATCAAGATATATATCGATTATCGTAAAAAAATGGACCATATCGAGATCTATATTTTTTTTCATATATCGCCCAGCCCTACAAAGTACTGCAAAAAGAGATGATTCAAAAAAGGTATTTTTATATGGTTAGTTCCTAGAAGATATCAGAAATCAAGTGCCTCAACAGACATTGTGTTGATAACATTGTTTGATGGAAAGGTCTTCTTTTGTGACCCAGTTAGAAAACAAATAGGTACAGATCTCCACAGAGATTATCTGTGGAGATCTGTACCTATTTGTTTTCTTATTATTTCAACCATCAGAATAGTGATCATGGTACTCAGAGAGCATTTGATCGTCTCTGACAGTCATCTGTGTGGGTTTGTGGGTTGCTCTAGAGGATAATGCTACAGCTACAGACATTAAGGAAGTGGGCATTTGTTAATCGAGTCTCTCTCATTTTCTTTATTCCTCCTCCCTCTTTCTATCCCTCCTTCTTACTCTCTATGACTCCCTGTCAGTCTTCATCTTTCTCAACCTTTATCCATTTCTAATTATTGTCACTCTGTTTCTCTCATAGGGAATATGTATTCAGACTAGCAGCATTTTATGTAGGCTAAATATGCAATGCAAGTGACCAGTGACGAGATGCAATGAGAATAAATTTTTTTATAAATAGTCATTCTGTCTACACTGGATGTCGTATGAAGGATCTCCAACAATAAACTGATGCTTCATTCTGTTTCATAAAGGATAAATGATTTGAATGTCTGTGGTCACTTCTTTTGTAGACATAGTGTGAGAGGAAATCCCTAACCATGTACAGAAACCCGGGTTGGTGTACTTTAATGGGTACATTGGATGCAAAATTTACTTTTACATGGTGTTTGAACTTAAATATGTCTTGGCAGTGTATGTACCCAACCACTCTATAATGATAAAATCCACCCAGTGATTTTTTTTTTTTTTATCCCAACAAATCATAGACACTTTCTCAGAACAAGCTGTTCACAGATTCTGGGAAAAGTGATGTCAATTTGCACAGGCCCCTCCCACGTCTGTTGACAGACACTGCCGTTTTAGCATTAGACCCGCCTTGAGTGAGTTATGGGGTGTTCACACCAGATGCGACTTGCGCGAAAACTCCTGACATCTGAGCTGCTGAAGATACAGTGGATTTATTTTTGTTGGGAATGTACCCCCGATCTACCTAAATACATTTATGTCTGCGTGAATCATTTTACCCCATTTTTTTTTTTTCTGAACGAGGCACAACTGAAGGCAGGTTTTGCTAAAAAGTTCAAACTGGGTGGGATGGATCAGTTCCCACTGTTGGTGTTCCAGCAGCACCTGTAATAATATTTCACAATATTACTGTTTTTTCTGTATTTTTTGATCAATGTAATTTTTTCCAATATCGTGCAGCCATATTAACAATGATCAGAAATGCAATATAATAAACATAACTATGTTTTCAGAGGTGTATAAAGACATTTCTTAATGAACTGTTATGTTGTTATTACCTTAGATTGAACAATTTCTATCTACTTACACCGCAGGTCCCCTTACATTGAAGTCTCCACCATGTTTGTACAGTAGCACTAAACGGTCAAACTGCTCTATGGAGAACACTGACACAATGATGAACAAGTACATTAACATTTGCAATACCATTGATTTATTGAATAATTATGTAAATATAATTATTTGATTTACCTTTGTAAAGAAATCTCATTGCTCTCTGCTGTCGATGACATCTTTACCTGTTTTGGCCACCGTAGCTTCTCTAAAGGAAGGGGTGAGCAACCTCACTGCTAGATGCCGTTAAAAACACATGATTTCAGTGAGATGAACATGATAATCAGAACCGAAACAGATGTTTTTAGCAGGTCCAAGCTATAATGACACAGCTGTATTTTGGAAAAGGGGGCGGGGAGCAGGTGCCCATTTGCATTTAAAGAGACAGGCACGAAAAACAGTGCGTTTCTACTTCAGCTGAATATAGGCATATTCAAAATTATATAATAAATGATCAGTGGGGTATTTTGAGCTGAAACTTTACAGACACAAAGGAACATATTAATGTCTTGTTTTTATGTTTTCCAACTCTAAATAAAATTCTAAATAAAATGAGCCAAAACAACTGGCATAGTTCTTCAAGTTACACAATACATTAGTTTAATGAATGAAGCTAATTTTAAGTGATTACTTCATTGATAATCCTCTTTATGGAGAAGCGATCGGCACAAAAGAATCGCAGACACTAAATTGAAGAAACTACGGTCGCAAGTAACTTTAATGTCATTATAGTTCAATGTAATTTAACAATCACAGATCGCTAACGATGCTTTTGGGAAACGCACCCCAGATCTATCCAGTTTAATGTCAACCATTCACACTGGTTTTGTTAAACAAATTAAATTATTAATTAAAAAAACTCATCTGTTCACAAATCGGATCATCTGTAGAGCACATAAAGCTATCGTTTGACTTTATTAACTTTTATTTCATGCCTAGTTTATATGGATCTATTAACTGAATGCAAAATGTGAATTCTAGGAGAATTCATTGTCATTTTTTTTCATTAAATTCTTAGAAATTCTGTCAATTCTGTCAAAAAAAATTGAAAAACTAGTTATTGGATACAAATTTTCAAAGATCACAAACAGCTTCCCTCAAGATGCTTTTTCAGATTAGATGTTGTATTCTTCAGTGCTAATAGAAGTTTTGTTGCCGGGTAATGTTAGGCATTGCATTACTCTGAGATGTTACATCCTTTTTCAGAATTCTAAGTAAAATAGTCTTTGTATTTCAACGAGAGAAATGCATTACAGGAATGGCTTTCTGTTGTGTCGTCCAATTTTGTGTAGTGATGATGAGTGTATCCACTCTCACTATGCTGACAAATGAACAAGCTATGAAACACAGTTTTGTTTTTTTTTCAACAGAGAAACAGTTGCCTTATTGGGTAAAAACCCCAAACTTAAATATGAAATTAAAATTAAAATAAAATTCAGAGTAATCACGTTGGTAATATAAAATACTTTTTGGATGCAACTATTATTTGATAACCAGTAACCACCTATTTAAAATGTAATTATAACGAAATACAGCTACTCATATTTTGTATTTTGAATACATAACGCCATTGCATGTATTTCTTTACTTCCCAGCCATACACAGTGTATGTGTGTATATATATGTATATAAACGCGTGTGTGTTTGTGTGTATGTATGTATGTATGTATATATGTATGTGAGTGTTTATTCCTTTTAAAGTGTCTGTTTGCTGTGTGTAAGAGTGAGTCAGAGGGTCCCAGCTGTTCTGAAGGATGTGTAACAGCTGTAGATTGGAGTTTATTGTGAGTGAGTCAGTGTGCCCTGCAGGTGCTGCTTTACCAGGAGCTCTCCTCCCACAGTCTAAGCCATCACAAAAACACCTCTTTCCCTCTACTTTTAGCACCAAGAGATTGCTTTCCTAAGTTTTGCCATTACCCGGTTTTAAAGGGAGTGAGTCAAACACACCAGGTTCAAATCCCACAGCACCATTTTGTAGCTAAGCATTTGAAGTTAGGATGTGCTGTTTCATGAGTCCTGTTCATTAGTTTATTGAAGCCAATGCCTGTAAGTGTTCTTAAGGCATCAAGTAGATGCTCTTGAGAGAGAAAGCAGCTGCTTAGATGTTGTCAGAAATCCTAATCCTAAACCAATCCTATCGTTTGCGTGAAAGAGAGCTGAAACAAATGCGATCTCACACATGTGATCACACACTTTCTGTACAGGATATCACTCAGTGACTGACACGAGAGCCTGTGACTAAGTTCAGATTAATGATTCAAGCCTTTTCTGTACGACGTGCTGTGTGTGATAGATATTTGAGTAGATGTAAACTGTGTGTGCTCAGTGGAACTGTGTGTACTCTGGAAAGGACTGAGGAGTGGGAACACAGCATGCCACAGACGGTATATATCCATAGACACATACTGTATTGTTACAGGAGATCAGTTGCTTGTAGTTTCTGCTATAGACCAATTTCGTGTAGACGTCACGGTTTCGTCACTTACAGCTGCACACGCATTGTGGTGGCAGAAGAAACACGGTAACAAGTGGAGTGAAACGGGAAAATCCATAGAATAAGAGATCAAATGTATTGTGCCTTTGGATGTCAGAATCGGAATGCAAATATTTTTATAGAATACTGCCATCAAAAACACCATTTGAAGCTAAACGCAGGCCTTTAAATTGTAAGAGTAATGAATGAAACCTGCCATGGTTACTTTTAAAGCATCAATTTGATTTAAACAGTTGGTATACATAATATTCACATATGCTGTTGATTGGGAACATATTACATTTGCCCTACAGTTGCAGCATGATATACTATTTAAACCTATAACATTTTGCATTTAACGCTTCCTATTTTGTTTCAAAATTCTTTTTTGAGATTTTTTTTTTTCTCCCAAATGCAACTTTAGATTTCATATTTCGGACTTTATAACTCGATTTAACTCGAGTCCATTCTGAGGAGGAAAAACGGCAGAAGTGTGGGATATAAACACAATGTTTACTAACAGAAAAAGGATCTATATTATGCTCCTAAACTCTGTACACATTCAATGGGTCATGTTTTATTAGACAAACTCAGCTTCTTCCAATTAGTCTTGAGGTCACTGTATCACGTCGTCATGACAATGCTGCAAACAAGCTAATAAGAGCCAATCACAACTGGCCTTCACTGCTTCCTATTAATTGATGGCTGTAGCTGCTAAGCAGTCACTACAGTACAGTGACAGACACCACGGTACCTTTGGCCTTGATCTCTCTGAACTTCATTGACTGGAACACAATGTCCAACACATTCGGCTGTGAGGGATGCAGCAAACGCTGTCACATCACAAACACACTGAAATGGCAGCAGGTTTTCTGATAAGCCAAACCACACAGAATCTGCATCCGCAAAACCAAGCTGTGCACATCTTCCTTGGTTATTTAATAAATATTTTAGCTGACTTTATTTGTGTTTCTAAGAATAGATAGCAGTACCATGGGCTCTGTGTGATATATTTTACCACATTTAAATCCCCTTGATCTAGGTTGCTGATAGTTGATCATTGTAAGTGTGCCGGTGGGTCAGACTGCTCTTTGTGTGGAGATTCAAGATGAGTGAGCAAAATGTCACGGAAGCCCAGAGGGCCTTTCTGTACGTTTTTTACATTTTTTTTTTTTTTTGTATAGAGTAAATATAGAAATAATCACCCCCTTTAAAATAATCAGACTTTGTTGCTTTGCAGCCTGAAATGAAGAGAGTACAGTTTTTGTTTTATACAGCTGTATTAACAACAGTTACTGTATAACATTCATGTGAAAGATATAGCACCAGCATGTCAGAAAAAAACAGAATCACAGAGTTGGAAAAAGGATCACCCTCTTGTGTCAGTATTTTGTTGAACCATTTTTGCTTTAATTACAGACTCTAGTCTTTTGGGATTTGTCTCTGTCTCTACTAACTGCACATCTAGACATTGTAATATTTGCCCACTCTTCTTTGTAGAACTGCTCAAGTTCAGTTCAGTTTGATGATGAGTGTTTGTGGACTGCAGTCTTCAAGTCATTGCACAGATATTCAGTGGAGTTTAAGTCTGGGTTCTGATCAGGTCATGCAAGGACATTCACCTTCTTCTCCTTCAGCCACTGTGTGCTCAGTTTTGCTGTGTGTTTAGGGTCATTGTCATGTTGGAAGGTAAACCTACTTCCATTGACAACTTTCTGGCAGAGGACAGAAGATTTTCCTCAATCATTTGATGGTATAGCCACATCTGTGGAGAATTTGTGATATTGTTGTAATATGCACACAATCACCAATCTTTGTCATAAATTCCTGCAGCTGCCTCAGAGTTGCTGTAGGCCTCTTGGTCGCCTCTCTGATCAGTTTCCTTCTGACTCTTTCATCCAGTTAGGAGCGACGTCCTGATCCAGGGAGGGTCTGTGTTGTGCCAGATACCTTCCAATCTTAATGATAAACTTCATTGTGCTTCTAGGCATTGATAAAGCCTTTAAAAAAATGCTTTGTCCATCTCTTGAATTGTTTTGACAGTGCCTTGCCACCTGATTGTTGATTGTTGACCAAAGCTGACTGTTTGCTTCAGTTGCACAACCAAGGACTGACCACAGCTGAACACAGTTGAAAATCAAATGGCTTTGACCATTTTTGCTTTAATTACAGACTTTAGTCTTTTGGGATTAGAAAAATTGATTTGCTACACCTGACTGAGTTTACAATTCATTTTTAGGAGGGGGTGATCCTTTTTCCAACTCCGTGATTCTGGTTGTTTGTTTATTTATTTATTTATTTTCATGCTGGTGTTATATCTGTCACTTGGATGTTATAAGTTGCACTGAGTAAATACAGCTGGATAACACAAAAACTTTGTTTTTATTTCAGGATTCAAGGCAACAAAATGTGATTTATTTTAAAGGGGGTTGATTCCTTTTTATTCCCAAATATGCAGGACAATAAGGAATAGCTCACCAAAACTGATTCAGCAAAGCATTGTTGATGGAATCATGGAATACCGTTATAAAAATGACATTTATTGTATAATGCTGAATGTGGATAAATAAAATGGTAGGGCTGTACACTTAATAAAATTGCAATGCAGACTACTAGTGTCTATAAATGTTAAACTGCAAAAAAAATTATAATTGCGCCTGCGTGTCTCTGTGGCCTCAATTTTGTCTCAGGCATGCACATAACCTAGACAAAATCTAGAAACATTTTAACCTCAGTTCTCATTCACCTCAAAAATGTTTTATTTCTTTCTTTTTGTTCCAGTGGAAGAAAGTAACTAACTAACTATGTTTGGAACAGCAGAATCGAAAGTTAGAAAGGATATAGCAAAACAGATTGCAGAGCCGTTGTGTTAGTGAACAACAGGACATTCTCCCCCTAGTGGTTAAATGAGTTAAATGAAGTTCAGCAGTCTGGTCCATATTAGATGCAAAAAGTCTGCCTTCTCACATTTGCTAAGTTAACACAATCTATAAACCCAATATTCTGCAAGAGACAATGAGAGGATAGAAAGTGAAATTCAGCGATGACTGATTATGAAAATGCTTTAGTTGTGCCGATTGCAGGGACTACAAACAAATAGTTCTAACTTTATGATTTGTTATTGTAATATTTTGGATGATAGTTTAAAGCCACCAGTGGCAGCGCTGTACACACAGAGATTATTGAGATGATGATAAAACAAAATATTTAAACATTGGTTGATTTCAGAATAAGCAAAATGTACATCTCTAATAGAAAGACAGAAAGTAGAAATGGACAACAGTCCTTGCTTTTTATCTTAAGATATGCATCTGCGAGTGAGCGTTTACTTGTGGTTAAAAGTGAGATGAGTGTGACAGGAAGTATAATGTCTTTTCATCATATTAGTTTTTAGTAGCAGCTTGTGTTTTCATGCACAGAAATATATACGTTTAAGATCATCAGTCACTTTCCAGTGTAAAAATCAGGGAGAGCTTCCTGCCTCAGTGTGTGTGTGTGTGTGTGTGTGTGTGTGTGTTTGGGGCCTCTCCTTTAAGAGTATAAAAATAGTTTCCTGCAGGACCCTGTTCTCAGTGTCAGTGTATTTCTGGGTCTGTAGCTCATTTTCTATTCGAGACAATTTCTTAAATGAGAATCAGGTTTTACCCCTGACCCATCTCTCTTTCTCCGTCTCTCTCATGCACACAATACAAACACAAACACACTCACATAAGGAAGTGTCACAACAGGAAGTAGGGGGTGTTGGGGAAGAAAGATTTAGCTCAGAGAGGCACAGACTGCAAGGGTCAGTTGCTGTCTATAGCTGTGTGTATGACAGTAACTAGAGCCAATCTGGCAGGCGTGAAAGAGAAAGAGAAATGTGGGCACACAGGGGGAAATGGGTCTTGCCCCCCACCCCTCCGCCTCAACTTTACCACAGGTAAGACTGAACTACACTTACTTATGTGTCCATGTGCTTGCCATTTGATGACCCATGCTGCTCATGCCAGTTCATCTCTGAGCAGCACTACGAAGACGTTATGATATTTAAATCTGAAGCCAGCTGCAAAATCCATAACTCTTTCGCTGCATCGTAAATATGCCTACTTGCATACTTTTAAGTTTAATTGAAATGTTTTATGCAGTTGCCTCTGAAGGAGTCAGAAGTATTTCCAATGTCACAAAAACAGAATGTGCAGACTAAGAATGCTCAGATCAAAGACTATGTATCCTCTTAAATACATCATGTGATTCAAGAATTTACAGTTACCAGCGGAACCTACAGTAAGGTTTAAATGTGCATGCATCTTTCTGTTCGGGAATCAATCTTGGTTGTTGTTACCAGGGAACTTCTGGCCATGATTAAAACTTTCTTCCTGCAAACAGTGCAAAGAGTAACATGGGGGTCGTGTCTGGTATATGCTGCGCAGTTGAGGAATAGAAGTACTAAATATTCTATTATCAAATGACCACTGCAAAAACGGTGATAGTGTTGGAAGACTATATATATCTGTCCTCAGGGTGAGGCTGTACATATTAAAGATCCTGTGTTGGACCAGTGTAAACCTGAGAAGGGAGCGTGTAGAAGCTGAAGACCTGTGTGCTGTAGGGGTGCTCCGACTGAATCACTACCAATCAATATTGGCCGATAATGGCTTGGGGGAGTTTGATCGGCAGTCTCAATAAAGACCGATCTCATAAATAACCCAAACTCAAGCTGACGATGCGCTGCTGTGAGATGTTTGCCATGACATGGAGCGGCACAGTCTCCATCTCTGTCCGGCACAGGTCAAATAATGATAATGCTGATGGTGAGATGCAATTCATGTTTCTTCAGTAAATAACTTACAAATTTGAAAACTTTCTGTGAGAGATCATTTCACAAACAGCGAGCGTGAGTGCATCACAGTGTGCTCTCTTTTTTCCTTTCTAAATACGCAAATGGCTTCAGATCAGTACATCACATCTTCACAACAAGCGAGCTGCACGGTTCACACAGGAATTGTCGATTGCACAATCGAGGCAGTGTTGCATCATCACTGAAGTTTATCATTTTAATGTCTTTTTTAATTTTTTCCAGTGTTTAAATCATTCAGCACTTGTGCTCTCTCCCAGAGACGGTGCGCTCATGCACACTCAAAGCGCACACACACAAAACACCAGGTTCACACATACTCTTGCTTCTATTCATAGCGTTTAAACATGTCTGTGAATGATTATATTATTGTACGGCTTAATAACAATCACAATGCTCAAAAATAATTTTCATTAACAATGCTTGGATTTGAACTCAAAATGTTGTGCTTGTGGCAAACAGCCGCGGATCAGTAGTGGACCTCTGTGTGAAAGCACAATGAGTGGATGTAGTATGTCAGAATCTATTTTACACCACCCATGTTCATACTATAGAACAGTGGTTCCCACCTTTTTCCATGCCCTCCCCACACGTACACATATGACAATCTGAACCCCCCCCCATATGTGTGTGCTCAATAATAATAAAACATTTAATAAAATAATAATAATAATAATAATTATAATAATAATAATATCTCTTATAAATGCACATTTGAAGTAGCTTGAGTTCAAATGAACCATTGTTCTTCCATCGAAGCATAAATCTAGATCATGAGTTAAAACCACACATATAGCAGCTCAATACCATGGTAAAATGCAACTATATGGTTTCTAGGTATTTCTATGAAAAATAGTAGTCTAAATACATATATAGCTTAATAAGAAAATACTGCAAATATATTCCATTACTCCTTTATTATATTTAATACATATCTGCATTATATAATATAATACTATTTAATATGAATATCTCACATTTCTGACACAATACCATGTGTTACTACAGTAAATCCATGGTAAATGATGGTGATTTGTAGATTGAGATCTAGTTTAAATCAGGAGTCATTTGTGTTCTTCACTGAATTCAGTTGCTTCACACTGGATCTCACAGTCGTGTGACCATTTGAACCTTAAGTGGATAAATATATGAGGGTATTTTTGGGGCAAAACAACTGAGTGCATATGACAGCTGAATTTGGAGTTGAGGATAGTCACGTGTTCAGGAAATTCACAGACAAAAGCAGCACAACACAACAGTTTCACCTTCTCAAATCCTTCAATGCAGGTTCACAAATCATATTCTATGAATCACAAATTAAAAAACTCATATGCTTATGATTTACTACTGTTGCTACAGTAAATATGGTGCAAAACACATTCAAACACCTGCATCAAAAAATGTAGTGAATTTTGCACATCGGCAAATCAGTTTGTGAATTCTTTTTTTCTGTCATATTTTTTTCTAGCACAAACACAAGTACATTGCTACCATGGCTTGAATCTGCTGCTACGAGTCTCAAATGCTGTTTTTATACACTCTTCTTTTTGCAACGCATGTCTGTGTGATATATGGAGCAAAAGTGATTTGTGCACTCTTCAGAGTTGGTATTTGCTAATGTCAGCTTTTATTTTTTCCCCTGGTCATTCGGGTGCCAACTGATAGGTGCCTAAACTACACTGTAAAGAGATTTCTTTACATTTTACAGTAGCTGGATGTATTACAGTTTCTTTTACAATAGTATTACTCTATTGTCAGTTTTAGTAGATACGGTTTATTTTATTTTAATTTGTTTACCTGTATAAAACTATCCAAATACAGCACTGTAAATCATAATTTTACAACCTCATTAAAATCACTCATTAGCATTTGTCAATATTATTTTTAATTGTTAAACATTTTCTTTTTTAAATTACAAGTCTTGACCTCTAGCATGCACTAGCTGGAAAAAGTGCATCACCACAATCCCCGAGGACTTTGTCTGTAGTATGTTAAAGCAGGCTTTCCAGAAATGAAGTTGAGTAAAACCTAGTTTGTGTTGTGTTCAATTTCAGTCATTTTGGCAAAGTTGACAATCTCTCTGATGAGAAACACCATGAGGGGATTCAGGCTTTTTCTTTGCACCCTCTTTCCAGAATTCCATCTGATCTGTGACTTTGAATGCTTTGGTGACACCAGGGTTGAGCACCAAGCACAAGAAGAAAAACAAACAAACAAACAAAAACATTTGCCTAATATTTACCCAATTTTTATTTTTAGATCAGTAAAAGCACTATATTCTATCTGATAACAATATTTATCATTATCATTTTAACACCAGCCCTACCTCAAAGCATATCCACTCCCGCAACCCCCCCCTGTGAACTCTGGCGCCCCCACCCAGATTTGGAACTGCATACTTTTTTTATTTTTTTATTTTTTTTTTATATAAACAGATGTTAGGATCAACTAGACAGTCTGATGTCTGATTTCTGATGCAGCTTTTGTGTAATCTTGTAGCATTAGTGTGCAAGCGTGTTCTGACCCAAATGTAGGTTAAGAATATTTACATTTACATCCAAAGTAACTTACATCGCGCTGAATTATATTTTATCAATCATGTATTCCTTGGGAGTCGAACTCCTGACCTTGCCAATGCTGATGCCTTGCTCTGCTGCTAGTTAAGTGTCAGTCAGTGACCTCAAAATAACTGTCATTGTGGTGTGCATATACAGTAAATATGGGTGTGAATTTTACTTTCACTGGCTGGTCATTCTGTGTTCTTGAATGTATTTATGGCAAATGTAGTTAACCACCAATCCTGTATATGGAAACCATCTGTGACCACCAGAGCTTATCTCAGAATCTCATCACACAAGCGCGCGCGAGCGTGTGTGTTTCTGTGTGTGAGAGAGTGAGTGAGAAAGATAGTGGTATGGGTTTGTGAGAGATTGCTATGCATGTGAGTAGGGATTACACACATTTAATAGTTCCAGTTGTTCTATGTGTGTGTGTGTGTGTATATATATATATATATATATTTAGAAAGAAACATCCATAATATTTGCCTAGTTCAGAGTCACTTTAACTTTGTTATAAATATTACAAAACTATAATCCATAAATACACAATCTTAGACACACTTAAGAGTAAATGTATAAAGCAGTGTGAATATCCCTGCAAGCATGCAGCTACTCTATGTAACCACAAGGTGGAGATCCAGTCTAAAGATGCACAAAATCATCATTATAGTCTGTTTTAGGCTCAAGCCCATAAAAAGGGTGAATATGAGAATATGAATATGACAGTGAAAATGAGTATGGGTGGATTGATTTGTGGTGGAAATTTCTTCCAGCTGTTTCTGGTGGTATATTAGATCAGGCTGAATCCAGGTTACAGATCCCACTTGTTACTCCTACACAGTTATATTTCCTACCCATAATTTCAGCTGTCCTATTTTCACCTTCTCCCTCTCGTCCTCCTATATCTGTAGGTTGCTCTCTCTTACACAAGCACACATACATATTGCTAACAGAAGAATAGCAGGAAACAATGGTTTGTGGTTCAACCGTAATTGTGTACGACTCCCATTTTAGTGACATCATTTCCTTCCTTCACAGGAAGTCTGTAGTGAGTGTGAACAGAAGGTAGTGGAGAGGAATCTTTCAGCTGGCTTTCTTATTGTTATGTTACAGTACACTCACACACACACACAAGATGACCTAATGAGAGTACTTCCCTTCTGGCTTTTTGCGGTTTTGTCTGCAGTGTTATTTAAGTATCACTGAGATTTTTTTATAGATTTTATTAATAATTTGAAGTAGGATTTTTTTAATTCATCATATACAGGTCCTTCTCAAAAAAATAGAATATTGTGATAAAAGTTCATTATTTTCCATAATGTAATGATAAAAATTAAACTTTCATATATTTTAGATTCATTGCACACCAACTGAAATATTTCAGGTCTTTTATTGTTTTAATACTGATGATTTTGGCATACAGCTCATGAAAACCCAAAATTCCTATCTCAAAAAATTAGCATATTTCATCCGACCAATAAAAGAAAAGTGTTTTTAATACAAAAAAAGTCAACCTTCAAATAATTGTGTTCAGTTATGCACTCAATACTTGGTTGGGAATCCTTTTGCAGAAATGACTGCTTCAATGCGGCGTGGCATGGAGGCAATCAGCCTGTGGCACTGCTGAGGTGTTATGGAGGCCCAGGATGCTTCGATAGCGGCCTTAAGCTCATCCAGAGTGTTGGGTCTTGCATCTCTCAACTTTCTTTTCACAATATCCCACAGATTCTATATAGGGTTCAGGTCAGGAGAGTTGGCAGGCCAATTGAGCACAGTAATACCATGGTCAGTAAACCATTTACCAGTGGTTTTGGCACTGTGAGCAGGTGCCAGGTCATGCTGAAAAATGAAATCTTCATCTCCATAAAGCTTTTCAGCAGATGGAAGCATGAAGTGCTCCAAAATCTCCTGATAACTAGCTGCATTGACCCTGCCCTTGATAAAACACAGTGGACCAACACCAGCAGCTGACATGGCACCCCAGACCATCACTGACTGTGGGTACTTGACACAGGACTTCAGGCTTTTGGCATTTCCTTCTCCCCAGTCTTCCTCCAGACTCTGGCACCTTGATTTCTGAATGACATGCAAAATTTGCTTTCATACGAAAAAAGTACTTTGGACCACTGAGAAACAGTCCAGTGCTGCTTTTCTGTGGCCCATTTCCTGCACACGCCTGTGCACGGTGGCTCTGGATGTTTCTACTCCCGACTCAGTCCGGTCACCTCTTCTCGTTATGCAGCGTTTTTTGCCACACTTTTTCCTTCCCACAGACTTCCCACTGAGGTGCCTTGATACAGCACTCTGGGAACAGCCTATTCATTCAGAAATATATTTCTGTGTCTTACCCTCTCAATTGAGGGTGTCAATGATGGCCTTCTGGTCATGGCCTTCTGGACCACAGTGAGGTCGGCAGTCTTACCCATGATTGCGGTTTTGAGTAATGGCTGGGAGTTTTTAAAAGCCTCAGGATTCTTTTGCAGGTGTTTCGAGTTAATTAGTTGATTACGATGATTAGGTTAATAGCTCGTTTAGAGAACCTTTTCATGATATGCTAATTTTTTTTTTTTCATGAGGTTTTCATGAGCTGTATGCCAAAATCATCAGTATTAAAACAATAAAAGACCTGAAATATTTCAGTTGGTGTGCAATAAATCTAAAATATATGAAAGTTTAATTTTTATCATTACATTATGGAAAATAATTAACTTTTTCACAATATGCTAATTTTTTGAGAAGGACCTGTATACACACACACACACACACACACACACACACACACATATATATTATGTAAATGTAAAAGTTCTAAATGGAAAAACCTTCAACAAAAAAAGAATCATACATACATACATACCTGCTAACACAGACAGATTTGTCAGAAATCAATAACGACTGAGAACCTGAGGCAATCTCTTTTCTTTTTTTTCTTTTTCTTTTTCTCAATGTCAAACTGCATTTATACATTGCTATAAGATCTTACTACTACCTGCTGTCCTGTTACAAGTGTGCTCGCAGAGCCATAAATGCATTGTTTTGTGTGTGTGTGTGTGTGTGTGTTTACTTAATATATGTTTCCGTGGCCTCAGTTATACATCTTTTATCACTGTTAAGTTTTGTATAGAGATTATTTCCAAATGACCATTTGTCTGTAAGTGATATTTGTGAACATAACTGGATGCACTACTAATCTGATCTAAAAACTATGAGCTGCTTTGTTCCATTGACAGAGTTATAGATGATAAGATGGAGAGAAAGTGAGCAATAGATGTAAAGGAGTAAGGAGAAAAACAATCAGGCACTTGGAGGGGCAGCTACATTTGGGGTCCTACAAATGAGTCTCTTCTGAGTTTGACACTTCCTGGTGTAGTGCAATGTTTGTGAGTGCAACCGGCAGCTAGAGCGTATGTGTGTGCTTCTGCATAGACGCATGTGTGAGTGCAAGATGCAGCTACTGTGGGAGGAGAACAGGAGATGAGCGCTTTAAGAGAGAGAGAGAGAGAGACATGAAGAGAGGACTGGAGGAACACTCTCTGCTTTATGACTCTGCTTAGACGGGGACTTTAAGAACTTCCTAAGAGAGAGAGAGAGACAGGGAGAGAGAGGGAGGAAGGAAAGAGAGGAGGGGGAAGAGGAATGTGGGGGTTTTCTTATAGGATTAAGTGTCTTGAAGGCAAAATGGGAAGCGGATCACGCGTAGAAGTCTGCAAGGATCTGGAGGACTGAGTGCTGATCAGGTGTCCTCCTTCTCTTTCCAAGAGGCGGAGAGCAGGATGGTGCGACCTTTCACTTCTAGTTTTTCTCAGCATGAGGACTCTCTGACTCCGTGAGTTTGGGATTAGTTACCATTGTTTGATTGACGCTCAAGGCTCCTAATGGAGCAGGAGCTAGGAGCAGGTTCACAGGACAGGGAAGAGGTCGTGACCTCTCTGGCCTCCACGTCTGCTTCTTCATCCAACTCTGACCTTCCATCCAACCCCCAGCCTGAGGGGGAGAGAGTCGCAGTGAGTCGCCGGCATAGCAGCAGGACTTTTACTGGGTTACGGCTGTTTGGAAGGAGGTGAGTCCAACACGCACCTGATGAGTGTGTTTATGAGCGTCTAGTGCACTAGTTTTGTGATGTAAAGGAAGATTGCATATTTATGAGAACATGCGGAGAGTTTGTGTTCGCAAGTTTCCATTCAATGTTTCCATCTCAAACCCGAGCCTTGTACTGTGTGTTTGCAATAACAACACATTGCGTCTGTAACACTGTTCATGTTACCTAGACAGACAGTGACTGTGTGTTTGCTCACTTGACACTTTGTGTTGTGATCTGGCTGCAACAAATTATTGAAAATATTCAACACAGTTGGATTTGATTGTTGATTAATCATGTTTGTGAACACTGAATTGCACTGAAAACATCTGTCAGACACATCAGTTTTTTTCTCTGTTTCTATGGAAAAAAATGCGTCTAGAAAACAGCACAGGATGCAGAGTGAGCTGCTTTGGAAAAAATATACAACTGAAATTGTCCTAACCATTAGAATGCTCAATATTTAATGCTTCAAAACAAAAGGACATAGTTTAACGCGGGCTAATCTCATATGCGTTTCCTCCAGTGCATTATTCCTTTTTACAGTTTTATTCTTTAAAATTCAGAAAGTATCTTGAATATTTCCATTTTACATAAAGGTTCATTCTGGCAACAAGCACATCTCTGTTAAGCTCCATGGACCTCAGTGAAAGAGTGCTGGCATGGACATGCATATCAAACAGACAGCACACAATAGATTGAGCACATTTCTGACTAAATTTTATGTTTTTGTAACATATTGTTAGACTATTTCATGAGCGCAATAACAGAAGGGTCTATTGTAATGAAGTATGAATGTGATCTGTTCAGATGAGTTAATGTTTGTTCATCCCTTCTACCTCCTACCAGTACCCCGTAACATGTTGCTATTTGGTTTTGTTTTTATGAAGTATAATTCTCAGTTTAGAGATTTTATCTTCTACTTCCAAATGGCAAACAGTCCTTTGCACATTTAATTATAGTTACATCCACTGTAATTGTTTTGATTCCCTTGAAACTGCACATTTTTTGAAGGGACAACACTGAACATGATGTAGAAAAACAATTTTGTAAATAATGGATTAAAATTAAGGTATTTTTTAAATTAATTTAGTTTTTGGATAGTTCTCTTTTTCCCATCATTAGTCCAACTGATATCGTACCAGTCTTTTTTTGTGAAGTTTCACTTACTGTACACTAACAGACCTAGGCCATGTCCACACTAATAAGTTAGCTTTTGGAAAACACTCTCCAAGGTGGATACATTTGAAAACGCTGTTTTTGTGTTGGAGTGTGGACTGTGAAAACGGAGGCTTTTGAAAATGATGACGCAAATTTAGTCATGTGACGCATATTATATCAATAGATCTCCGTGTTTATACTGGTATTGTGCGTGTTATGTGCTATGCACTTTCACACTATTGCTATAGAGATGTTATTTTGTACACTCTCATATCACAGTTCTGCAAAGATTTACTCAAGATTTATTATTTGTGGCAAATAGGGCTGGGTATTGTTAAAAATCTTTCTAACCGGTGCCAATTTCAATACCTCAGTTTCGATACTGGTTCCCAACGATACTTTTTCCGATACCATATGTTTTAAAATCCCTTTCAACATCAACACAAATACATTAAACACACAAAAAAAAAAATGTTCACCTTAATTAAAACAAATTCTGGTAACACTTCACATTCAGGAAAACATTATTAATACAACTGGTTGTGCTTTTTGGATAGGGGTGTGCAGACACTAAGGATTTGTATCAATCCTAACTTGGCCAAGATTAACAAAAAAAGAGAAACCTTTTTGCCACAACATGAACATATTATAAATAAATAAATAAACAAATTATATTGTGTACAGGCTAAATTTTTTGTTATCCTACTTACTTTTAGCCGCGAAACGGGCCATCATACTAAGTAATCTTTAGAAGAATATCAGAGTCATGCAATGAGCATGTCTGGGTTTATTAGACACTTAATATCATGTCAGTTGGTGCTTTCAGAATCGCCGAATCTGACCAAACAAAAGTCCTTGTCACGTGGTGGTGGACAGCCAATCATGGCGAATTTAGGTCCTTACATGCTCGTATGCTACAAGCTCACACAGACACAGCCATTTGGCAAAAAAAAAATTTCATTTTAAAATGAAAAAGCCATTTTCAAATGTATCCGGATTAATGTAGACGTAGCCCTAGATAATGTGCTTTAAGCATGGCTTCGTCCAGCATATACATGCGTTAATCAAACTGCAGTTGACCTTCACACTCTTACTCCAAAACACAGAGGTGATGCTTTATGAATCATTCAGATATTCCATTAAGTTATGTGTCACAGACAGACAGAAGGCGGCTGTAGCGCTACTATGCAAAACCTGCTGTAGCTTAATTATAACTGTGCATGTAATAGGGCTGCACGATATTGGGAAAAAATGACATTGCGATATTTTATTTTTCAGCGATATATATTGCAATATTTTTTCTTACAAACAAAAATGGGGTGAGCACACTTACATTCTCATTTAAATGATTTAAACATCGACACCATCGTGTCAATTGATTAATATGCGCGAGGGAGAGAGAGAGCGCTCGTGTTGTTTGAAGACGGCTCGCTCTCTATCTCTGTCTCTCTCTCGCGCGCTCTCTCTCTCTGTCTCTCTCTCGCGCGCGCTCTCTATCTGTCTCTCTCTCGCGCGCTCTCTCTCTCTGCCTCCCTCGCGCGCGCTCTCTATCTGTCTCTCTCTCGCGCGCTCTCTCTCTCTGCCTCTCTCGCGCGCGCTCTCTATCTGTCTCTCTCTCTCGCGCGCGCGCTCTCTATCTGTCTCTCTCTCGCGCGCTCTCTCTCTGTCTCTCTCTCCCTCGCTCTCTCTCTGCCTCTCTCTCGCGCTCCCTCTCTCTGCCCTGTTAAACTTGCATGTGGTTTTCAGTCCTGTCAATGATAAACTTTCACTATGATGGTTAAGCTGTGCAATTATTCTGCGAATCACATTCGTCAAGGGCCGGGGGGGAGCAGCTGGCCCGTACAGTTAATGAATAACGGATCAACTACGACAGCCTACATCGCACATCCTGCGATGTGACTATCGTGGATTCGTACATCGCGATATCGATGCTTTAACGACACATCGTGCAGCCCTAGCATGTAAACATATTCACTGATTCTTAAGATGAGCATAGTGACAAGATTGTGTGTGTTTATGTGGACAAGTTTACTTAGCTATACTTAAGGGGCAGGTTGTAGATTTGGGTTTGAGTTGGTAATGGTATATCACTTGATTTTTTTTACTTGCATTTTATTGAGAGTGTGAGATAAGGGCCTTTTGCACTGCTTTATTTCCAGAACTAAATGTACAGTACTATAGTACTGGGATGATTTTGCGCGAACGATTTTGCGTGAACAATCTTTGTATTGGTCTGAAGTTATATTCTAATTTTCTGAGATACTGAATTTGTGATTTTCCTTAGTTGTCAGTTATAATCATCAAAATTAAGAGAAATAAACATTTTAAATATATCAGTCGATGTGTAATGAATGAATATAATATACAAGCTTCACTTTTTGAATGGAATTAGTGAAATAAATCAACTGTTTGATGATATTCTAATTATATGACCAGCACCTGTATTTCCCAGTATAATTTTAAAGGGTTGCATTCGCACTGACCGTGTGTACTAGGATGTGATGTAAGACGATTGACAGTGATGTCATTTGTGTGGGGCGCTCAATAACGTTAACAAAGAAAAACAATGTTAACAACAGGAGGATGGAGGATGCAGTGATCGGAGCTGTGTTTTTGTTGTGTCTCGTGGGTTTCACATGGACATGGAATTTCAACGTATACCTAAAGCGATTGAAAGAACAGAAAGGAGAATCTCCAGTGACAACTGAAAGTGCTACATTTGCTACAAAAGCCTGCACTTCAGGGTCTGTATATTTATCGGTGTTCACCATACTTGCGAAATAAGTTGACAAAATGTTTACAGTATGTTACACAGGGTTTTAACTCATAGCAGGTGAGGGCATTTTCGAACGTGTCTGGCCAAACAATGTATACTTACATCACGGGTAGTACCAGTTGTGCTGGTTAGACCCTGCTCCGGTGTAGGAGCTAATTTGGTCCCCAAAAAGCAGTCCAGTACTAAAATCGCACCTAGTTCTGATGGTGTGAAAATAGCAAGAGTAGTGTGATTGCAGAGTCTGCCCATGCACTTAATTGGCTGGGATATGTGATTTGATTTTGTGGTTGATGTCTGGTGTGGACATACTAATCACTTGTTACATCACGTCTAGTTAGAAGACACTATGTTAGACTGGCCATCTTTTCAGGGTTTTTCCCTGCCTTCAGCCCAACAGTAATATATGTAAAGCATGTTTCCAGTAGAGCATGTTTGCTGTTTGCAAGTGTAAACGTTAATGTGTTTGTGAATCTCTCAAACCCTCGGAAATCTTAGGTGGGACTATATCCTGGTTGTTCTGCTGATTAGTCACCATCTATTTTTAATCCGGTTTCTTCCTATCCATCAAACTGCTTCAAAAGGCAAACAGAACATGATGGACTGATAAATGAGAGAGATGCAAGAAAGAGAGAGAGAGAGAGAGGTGGAGGTAGATGGTAGGATAAACTTATCCTATACAACATATGCAGAATATGCTTCAAACTGTCTTAACTTAATGATGCAGAACATAAAGAGAGATGTTATCGAGAGTGGCAGAATGGGAGGATTTGCTCAGTTAAAATGATACATGTTAATGTCAGCTCTATAAAGTTTGACAGAAGCTCTTTCAGCATGACAACATTTTTATCACCTCTATTATCTCTCGCCTTCTCAGCTCTGCATGTGTTCGCTCTGATGAGACGGCTCCTGCTGTGTGCTTTAGTGTGTGTGACTGTGTCAAGCTTAATAACTGATGCATGAAGATGATCAGAGATGTGAGAAGTGGATGCCAATCAGACTGAATTATTAATTTTCTCTGGAAGAGCTTGGTTTTTGTGGGATCAGTTTCTTTTCAGACAGGTCACAGGAATATTTAAGACTGCAGCTACCAGTATATTTAAGTATAAGTCTGTATGTGTGTGAATTGTGAAATGAGCATGTGTGTTTTCCTTGCTTGGTATGAAGTGACTGAGCATGTTTACATGCACACCAGTAAACTAATAACTTACAAATATCAACTTATTAAAATAAACAGTTTTCCCTATTTAAATGCACGTCATTAACCAGAAAAAGCAAGTAGGCTGCGTTTACATTACTTCATTAATAAATCTGTTTATTTCCCTGTTACTGACGTTGTTAACTGTTCTGTCTAATACGGATAGAAGTCTGTCTGATAATCAGAAACAATGGTTAAACAAAGGAATTAATGTATACAAAAAGTATTATAACGATTGCTTTTATATTATTAGTAATAGAAAGGCAAACATTATAATACTTTCTTGTTTGTCATCATCGTTAAGCAAATACACATTTATATAATTTAAACAAATCTTTGAATGACTAATGAACATTCAGTATCACAAAACTTGCAAACTTAGTCGAATCCTGCTGTGAGATCTTGTGTAATTATCATTTTTATCCAGCATGATCGCGTGTTCTCTGTCTGATGGTCGGTCCGTGTGAATTGAATGTTTTAAACTTTAAACTTGTGATTTCAAATTATGCGATTTTATGTATTTGCCCACTGTCATATTCATGTCATTTTCTCTGTGTGCTGTATGTAAAATTAGTGTTACCTTGGCTTTATTTGAAAAATATGATTCCCAATGCAGACAAACTTCTAAGAATACGGAGTGCCCTGTTGGTTACAGTGTTTACATCCTGTTTAATTATATTTTTACTAAGTATTTATTTATTTGTGAAAAATACTTTATCATCTTAAAGTATAAGTAAGTATATTTTACACTTTTTTTTTATCCATTCCATTGACAAATGATTTCAAATTTCTTAAATATGAATAAAAAATGATTTATATATTTACACACACACACACACACTGTGTTTTATTTTTATACCACGATTTACTCACTCAAAAGTGGTTTTAAACCTGAATGGATTTTTTTTCTCCTGAACAGAAATGCTATTTTTTTTAATTAACATTTGTTGGTTGTCACCATTCTTGAGGTTTGTGTGTCTGGTTTTGAGCCCTAGAGTATGTTCAACCACTTTTGTCCATACCCTGGCTATCTTAGACTTAGTTGTCTTACAAACAAACACAATGTTGTCTGCATGTTAGACTAACTAATCATTTCACATTTGTCAATTATTAACAAACATAAATTTTAGGGCTGTGTTTTGCCAAGAATCTGGCGACACAATATGTATCATGATACAGGGGTTCCGATACGATATGTTGTGATACATTGCGATACTGTCAGCAAGGTGATATATTGGGATATTTCTTATTTTATTAATAGGATACAATTTTAGGAATGCTGTTATTAAAAACAGTTCAATTCAAGTTTATTTTTATAGCACTTTTTACAGTACAAATCGTTGCACAAGTTTACAAAATTTAGTTGTCACTTATCAGTAGTGAGTGTCAGTTTATGAACATATGGCAGAAGTGTATGGAAAAATCAAATAAAGATGTAATCAAACAGACGATGAACACCATTAACAGCAATAATTATATTATGCAATCAAACTTATACAGTAGCAAAATTTGGAAGTTCTGTATGTTGTAAGAACACACCACCATATGCAAACCAGAGCAATAAATAAATAAAAAATATTTAACCAGAAGTAATTACATCTTAATATCAATAAATAAAAGTGCTTACAGGATTCCGAAATAAGACAAAATAATTGTAAAACAATATTCATATATATCATACCTTTCCACTTGGATTTTACAGGTTTTTCATTTTGTATTTATGTTCCTCGTGGAATCGCCGAAGCCGCGATGCGAGCACCGCCCCAACTGCACAAAACGCCCCCAAAATGAGAGAAAGCTGCACCTGCGGCCCTACCGCCCACCTCGCCCCACGTGAGCCCCTCTTCACATGGGACACGGCGGGACCGAGGTGGCACCCACAAAAGTCCATATGACGGCACACTTCAGCTTTGTACTTCAGCTTTGGATGGGCATTTTACGCGAATATCACATTTGAATATTTGAGCTCACAAAAAACGAATATTCGAATATTTAAATTAAGTTTAATGAGACAGAGGTTATTTTTCAGCAACATTTATTGTTTCCATCATTTTGGAACAAGCTTACACACAATAAGCTTGAACATTACACATCGTGTTTTGTAGCTGAAAACCTTTAACAATGCGTGCAAACAAACAAAAGTACAGATTAAAAGCAAAAAAAAAAAAAAAAGCAAAAAAAAAAAATGAACAAAGAAAAAACTTAAAGCAGCCTGCAGCAATTAGGCTATTGTACAGAATCCTTACACTTAATTTTGAAACTGTCAGCAAATATTTTTTGCTTTTTTTTCTATTGTTGTACATGTTCTTGTTAAGAAACACGGGCATGTAAACATGATATGGGGAAAGTCGACTCCTTAGTCTGTTAACAAAAAGGCCGGCCACTCGTCTCGGCTGGACTCTCTGTAATCATCGCTGAAGAACTGGCTCAGCCTTTTCCGACGAGTGGGCATTGCATCCTCTTCATCGTTAGTGACGCACCACTCGCATCAAGGAAAATGTTCTGATAATGTTCAAAAAATGTTTTTTTTTCATCGAGAAACCTGAGATGTTTGTGTCGAGGGTCTAGGGCAGACGCGAGAAGAGGAGCTTTCACTGCATTCTCCAAGTTAGCAGTGTTTATTCGATGCTTGAGAGATGCCGCAACAATGTTCTTGAATTCGGTCACTTTCTGTGATTCTCCACGGGATATTTGAAGTACTGAAGAAGACCGCAGTCCTTCTTCATTAATTAATTATTTTTTTCTTGCATACATCTTCAAATATGCCGTGGAGAATCACAGAAAGTGACCGAATTAGGTTTTATTGTTGACTTTTTTTTCTTGTTTTTTTTTTATGGCAAGCAAAAATAGAGTGAAATTCGAATATCATTTTTATTTATCAAATAATTAGAGCAGAATGAATATTCGAATGTTCGACTATCCGTGCACACCCCTACTTTGTACACCGATCCAGGAAAAGGGACAATTATAATGCTAACTTTAGTGGCATGCCCTAATGCTAATATTTCCTGTTACTCTCACTGGTGTTCAGAGATGAAGACTGCCATCTAGCAGTCGGGATTGAAAACTCAAAACAAAACAACTTGCATGAATCTTGTATCATTTTTTTTTAATCGATATTCCGTTTTTGAGAATCGATACAGTATTTCCAAACAAAATAGTGCGATACTCACGTGTATTGATATTTTCTTACACCCCTAATAACTTTGATAATGTGATGATTTTTTTTTTTTTTACTTTTTTTTTGTTCCAGGAAACAGAAAAATTGCATTACAGTACTTCAACGACAGTAATTGTTGTTTCAGCTGCTGTGAAGACAATTTTTCAGTTTTTTTTTTTCTAAATTTTTCTAAGAAAATTCACATTGGATCAACAAAGTATCTTTATTGAGCAGAACTAGAAAAATATTGTTGAGAAAACTCAAAAGTCTTACTACATTGAGTACTTTTTGTATTCTCAACAGTTTATTTTACAGTGTGGAGTTCATTGCTCTCTTACTCTGTTTGTACCGTATGGAGTGCAGCGCACTGTGACTTGTGTTGCTTCAAGTGCACCATTCTGCACCCTGGATGAGCATAAGAGTTTTGTGCCACTCTGTTTGAGGCATTTCAGTTTTGCGCACAGAAAGATTTTTAGAAGCACCCCCCCCCCCCCCATGATTTCTATCTCATAGTCATGAATGTATTTTGTAAGAATACAAAAAGTTAACAGAACAAACATGTTTAAATTGTATAATGTGCAATATTGGTTTTGCTGCTAAATGATGCAGTCAGCTAGAATAATTTCATAGTTTACATATTTTCATTCAAATGTAGTTTTTCTCGGTTATGAGGAAGTTAGTATTTAGTGGATTATGTTTAACAAAGGGTTTAAAATGAGGGACCATTAGTTCCACAAACACATCATTGATATTCTGTAGTGATATGAAAAATAAAAATAAAAAAAGCACTGGTGTTTGATTCTTAGAATTTTGAATAATCTATGTAATTTTACACTGCAAAATAATTACTCAAAAAAGATTCAAAGATAACAGCATAATTATTTACTGAACCCTAAAATTAATCACAGTTATATAATAAACATAAAAAAAGACAATTAACCATGATAATCGGCATAATCGGCAAAGCCCTAAAACAGAAAATTAATCGCAATGAGAGACAATTAATCATCAGCCAAATTTCATAATCGTGACAGCCCTACTCTTACCCTGATTTTGCGTGGCATATAAACGCAATAACCTGCTTTCTATCAGCTTATTGAAGTGCATATTGAGTAATCGGTCAGTCAGATTTGCAAATGATTATATTTTGACGACACTACAGGGAAATAACCTGATTTATTAATGAAGTCATAAATGCAGTTTACTTGTGTTGTCAGGTTACTGATGTGCATGTAAACGGGGAAACCTGGTTATTATAATAAGCTGATATTTGGTGAGTTATCAGATACTTGTGTGCATGTAAATGTGCTCTATAAGCTGACAGAAAGCAGGTTAATGGCGTTTACATGACGCGTGGAATCAGGGTAAGAGGCAAAAAAACTACCTGTGTTGACCAATTTATGCCATTTATGACCTTACTCCAATAAAAGAAAACGGGTTACCGTGTTTACATGACCATGTGTGCTTTTGGCTTATTAAGCATATTAATCACTGCAAGAAATGAAAAATCAGCTTTTTCAAGAATGGACATCATTTGTATTTTTACTTCCTCTGCTCACATACTCTCTCTATCTTGCTCTGTATTTGTTTGTTTTTTTCTGTCATTTTGTTTATTTACATTTCCATGTCTTTGTAAACAATCTCAGGCAGGGTTCGTTATGAAACCCCACCCACTGTTTGTTTGTTCTGTTTACTTTATTTGTTCAACTCTCAATTGAGTTTACAGCTAGAGCCCCTGTGACATCAGAGATGACGCTAAGCACAAATGAGAGTGAGTTGGTTGTGGTATGTGCATGTGTAAATACAGTACATTAGAGTGCTTTAGAGCATGATGGGATATTTCTGATCATGTCCTGGAACTTTCTGCTGTAGAACAGCAAGTTCCTCTGTGTCCCCAGGGCAAACCTGTGTTGGGCTGGAAGAACTCCGCCAAGACGCGTATTCATGTCAGACTCCAGCTATCTGGGCCACAAAAAAGCCATGTGATGGGAACTTTTGACAATACTGACTCATGTGTGTGTCAGTGTCTGGTCCCTTCAGTGTCTGCTCATATTCTTACAAGTGTGTGTGTATTGACTTCAACTGACAAATGTGCATGCTCCTGTCCCTGTATCTGGTCTTGACTAGCTACTGTACATAATAAATAAAAATGCAGTTTCTCATGCCATTTAATAATTATAGATTTATTCTGTTGCAAGTTTATCTTGAAATGAGCAACTCATCAGTACTTAGACTGATTTGAGTCTCAAAAACGTTGGGTAGCTGCACTGGATGCAGTGGTGCGCGAGGTTGAGTAAAGGAATCAGATTTTCAGAATTCAGAACCATCTAGGCTGATACTAGTGATTCAGTGAGTGAGTAAGTCAGTAGACTGATTCTAACTGATAGCTCATGAGTTTTAGACAGGTTTGTGAGTGTTGTAATGAAATGATGGCATTTGGTAGCTGCTGTATGTAGCTGTGTATGAATTCTTTTGGCCTATAGCTGTGGTGTCAAACAGGCAGGGCTAAATTTATGCCACAAGAAGCCAGATCCAACACCTCCAGAGCTGGATCTGGCACCAGTTTCAGTTCATCTCCCAAACCAAACGCCATTGATTTGTGCTATGACTTGTATGCACATTTCACAAAAAATTATTTACATTGTCAATAAGTTATGTAATTCTAAAAGAAAAAAAATGCACAGAACAGGCAGTCTGAAAAATATATTTATGCATAGGCTTTTATGCACTTTAGTTGCATTTTGCTGTCAGCTCACCTTTTGTGCACAATCATAACTTATTTGTCGAGGTATAATCATGAAAGGACTATGATCAGCAATGCGGTCTGCTCTGTTTGCAGTGCAGGCAGCTTGATTTCAATGGGAGTGATGCTTAAACAGTTTTGTCGTGACACACTTCCACACCTTTTTGTCATTGTCTTGAATTGATTTAATTTTAGTGTTAAGTAGCAAAGAGAGAGATGGATGAATAAATAAGGAGAATGAATTCAGCATGCTTTACACTATCTTCAGGAGCACTTTCATGTCTGTGTGTGATTAGTAAGGAGTGAGAGATGTGAATGGAGGTGCAGAGGCTGGACAACAAGGACATTTTAAGTCATTTATGGCATGATACTATAGCTACAGACTCCTGTGTGTTTATCGACACATTCAATTTCTAATTTTAAGCGACGGAACTCTTAGTTCTTAAAGTTGGAATGAGGCCAGAGCTTTAGATCGCAGTGCAAAAACAAAAAAAGTAAAGAGATATGACAGTTGAGCACAGTGGTCAGTGTGGAACAGAAGATGATCTGTTCTTTCTCCTTTCTGTGTGCTTATCTCTGTCTCTCTCTGTTTGAGCTTCACTTTATGATGGCACATTTTGAAGTGCAGCAGAAGCCAGAAAACTGAGCATCTATCTGTCAGCACCTCACCACCTGGCTCTCCCTGCCAACTGCCCTACTTTACACTGAGAGAGAGAGAGAGATGGTGTGAAGGAGAGCGGAGGAAGGGTTTGTCAGTTCATTTAGAGTCAGTGTGTGTTTTTTTGTCTTATAATAACCACGTCTTGGAAATATGTGTCAGTGTGGTGTGTGTAAATGTGTACGTGATAGCTAGCTCAACAGATTTGTGTGCCTGATATGTGGTATGGCAGTTAGACGTCTTAAATGTGTGGATGCACACACATTATGGGCTGCAGTGGTGTGTCTTTTCCTCAACCTCAGAGAGAGAGAGAGAGAGAGAGAGAGAGAGAGATGGAGTGAAACTAATGAAGGAAGGCAGATGTAATAAACAGACACTGTGTTATTCTGTCAGTGTTGAACAGGAATGCAGCATGATATCAAAGCTGTACTGTCAGAAGCAATCCTAACTCACATGGTGTGCTAGTTGGGATCATGAGTGAGGTACAACTCAGAACACTTAACAAAATTAAGAAATACACAGTGTTCAAAAGTTTGTGGTCAGTAATATTGTATTGCTGTAAATTGCGAATATTGAGAACTGAAATGTATTGTTTTTTTTTTAAATCAGGATTCTTTGATGAAAAGAAAATTCAAAAGACCATTGTTTGTTTTAAATAAAAAACATTTGTAATATGTCTTACTGGTATTGTGTACATTAATTAAAAGAAGCACCAATATACTATGTTTGCTATTAAATAAATGATCAAATATAAATATATAACAGTACATTGCAACTGGAATTGAAATCAGTGGAAACATTTGATGACCCTGCATTGATTTCTAGCAGGTAGAGAAACTTTTTCTTTTTCCTAGGCAGGTCGCTTTACTTTCTTCTGTGGTGCAGACGGCACCATACAGCAGCTGGAGCGAGAGGGAAGCATAGTGGGAGCCGCACAAAAAAAGTTACCTGCTGCTGTAGGTCACTATTCATTTTCACTGAGAGGGCTGGAACGGATAGTGGGCGTATTGCTGTGAACATGCTGTGGTTGAGTGAGAGAAATGCATGTGTGGGTGCCCCAGAGAGCACTGCTGCTCTAGCACATCGCCTTTACCAGGACCCTACCTCAGCTTCTTACATGGCTCTTGTGCTGCTGTTAAAATAGAGATCTGTGCACAGATCCTGCTCAGTAGTTCTCAAACAAAGTGGCTTTAAGTGAAGTTTTCAATTATTAAGTTGGCTTGAAAAAGTAATTTACTCTTGAAGTCAGATTTAAACTTCTGCTGCTGCTGCTGCTGCTTCTGAGACCAAATGTTCAAATGTACCTCCTCCTAGACTTTTAAAGCTACAACCACCACACACAGGTCAGACCTTCAGACTGGTCTGACTCTGGTTGCTATATCTTTTCTAGCAACATGCTAGCAACATGCTAGTAATGTGCTAATCATGCTAATGACATGCTAGTCATGCTAATGACATGCTAGTCATGCTAACAACATGCTAGTCACTTGCTAATAATGTTAACAACATGTTAGAAACTTGTTAACGTCATGCTAGTGACTTGCTAATCATGCTAACGACATACTAGTGACTTGCTAGTCATGTTAACAACATGCTAGTCACTTGTTAATCATGCTAGCAACATGCTAGTCACTTGTTAATCATTCTGGAAACATGTTAACGACATGCTAATCATGCTAATGACATGCCAGTCATGCTAACAACGTGCTAGTCCAGTGGTTCCCAAACTTTTTGCAGCATGCACCCCTTTAAAGTGTTTGACACCTGTCAAGCACCCCCCAACACCTTACTCTGGTTAAACTTCACATGTTTAATTGCAATAATGAAATACAAATATTCACTGTAGATTGGAAAACATAAAAAATCTGTTATAAATACAAAAGATTGCTTCCTTTTTTTAGTGAGCTGGTTGGGCCTGTATGTTTTCACACAGGTCCCCGGTGATCAGTCTGTGGACCACTAGGGGTGCGCACACCCCAGTTTGGGAACCACTGTGCTAGTCGATTGCTAATAATTTTAGCAACATGCTAGAATCATGGTATCGACATGCTTGTTACTTGCAAATCATGCTAGCAACATGCTAGTTACTTGTTAATAATGCCAAAAACATGTTAGCGACATGCTAATCATGCTGGAAAAGACGCTAGTGACATGCTAGTTACATGTTAATCATGTTAACAACATGCTAGTTTACTGTTTCTTATCTATTTACCTATCTATCTATCTATCTTTATTTTTTTCTGATTTATTGTTTTGACTTCTGAACTTTAAAACTACTTAAAATTTGTTAAAACTGAAAACCCTCACAATTTAATCATTTAAAACTACTTCAAACTTTCTGGCTAGGCTTTTTCAAGCCAACCTAAAGTTTGCCTACAAACCTAACTATCTAGTTGTTCTTTGTTTCGTTTTCACGTGTTTCTTTTTCTTTTTTAAATATTTACTCATAACACAAATGTTACAATTCTTAAAAACAGGCTGGTACCTGCCAAAAAAGGTTTTTGAGTTGCGTTTGTCAACAGAGAACCGAGTAGACTGAAGAATGAGCTGAAGTGTTTATGTTACAACCATCTTGGCCTTCTGTTCGATCATGACTGATAGTGATTCAGTGTTCTAGAGTACAAGAGCTCTTGGATAATGGATTAACTCAACCAAAACCTGAACTGCCTGATGCAGATTAAGTGCTTTATAGTTTATATTGCTCAGTGTTATACTGATGAACTAAAGCATCAAATAAAAACACACAGGAGAAGAACAGTATACAGACACACACAGAAGGTCCTGATCTATGAGCTGACTGAGGTAATAAATCATTGTTCACCGTTTGGGTTTTATGGCAGCTTGTGTGTGGGTAAGTTAATGGGACGGAGGTTGGAACTAAAACTTTTATCTGTTCACTCTCACTCTTTTTATCTCATTTTTTGCCCCCACTCTCTTTCGAACTGAAGTGATGAATATTTTGCACTAAAGAGGATAATGTTCTTTGTCATGATTTACAATACTTCATGCATTAACCTTATCGGAACGATAAAAATTAAAAAAATAAAACAAATCATGCAAAGTAGCTTGTTTTAAACCACCTTTTTCTAGTAAAAAACGTATCAATGATTAAGTGATTTAAAAATTTCATTACAATAAATGGGGATTCAAGCTTCTAAAAGGATGCACAAGGTCAATAAAAATATTATAAAAGTGGCCCATATGACTTATGCACTATATTCCAAGTCATATGATGACTTTGTGTGACAGAAATGTACATTTGCCATTCAAAAGTTTCTTGTGAAAATTGTATTTAGCATTCTTCTAATCCAATATGTTCTTTGTTTGGCTTAAATTTGGGAATTCCTTTTGATGTTATTTGATATGCTCCCATTCAGTAGAAGCAAAGAAATGATTTGGTGAGCTGTATTGTTAGTTTACTGCAGAATGTGGAGGTGTCCTATAACATCCGTGACATACAGTACTTCCTATTTAGATCTAAAAGGGTGTAGATGTGTTTAGAGCCGTATGCACACAGTCATACGCTGATGTCTTTTTGTGTTGTGTGTTTGAGCACACCTGTGTTAGTTTAAGCAGAAGGAAAGAAGAGGTGTGTCTTTGTCATTAATCATGACATTTCGGCCTGCCTGACAGATTATGTGTAAGAATAAACATCACCTCTATACTGATGTATGCCAGTCAGTGCCATAGACCAAATGTGATGTTTGGAAATTGTTGAATTGTTGAGTTGGTCTAATCATTGAAACAAATCACTGGTGTTTGGACAGTTTGATTTCAAGCAAATCAATACTCCTTTCTCTTCCTCTCCCTCTCACTGGTTCTCTTAATGGCTAAATCATCTGTCATAGGTAAGTGTCCATGTCTGTTTGAGAGCATCTGTTCTGCTGACACAGTTTGTAGGTAAAAGGGGGATCTTATTTCCTTTCTGTGCGTGTTTATCTTGCATCAGTAGTAGAGTGCCTGTCCTTACTCATTTTTTATTACACCTCCCACAGTGTAGTCGACACTAGAGATGCAACAATACAGTTAGCCCACAGTTCAATACATCAGTTTTGGAACCACGCTTTTTGGTTTGGTTTTGATGGCTTGCCAGTGTTTTATTGTGATTTGTGATTTTAAATGCAATGTTTTTATTTTGGACTTTACACCAATTCTCAAACACTCTCCACTTATGGGCAGGTAAGCGCCTAGTCGCGTTGTGGCAAGTCTCACATCACTAAAGGGCTACACGTATAGGTTCCCCAGCTCTTGGCCTCTTGAGAGCGCATGGCGTGACACGAAGTAAGTGCACAAGACTGTCCCAGATCTTAAAAAAGCCAAAGCGCAGTGGTGTGTGCCCTTAACGCGCAATAAATCCACACTATCTTTAATGCCGCTCCGGTATCCCATCATGCATCATGTTGTGGAAATAAATCGTGAGACTTTTTGACGAGATCTTGAGAGACATGTCACGAAAACCTTTCCAATGTATGTGAAATATTAATAATAATTAGATATTACATGTAATTTGGTAGAAAAACAGTGCTTTTACATTTTATTGGTGCAAAGATGAGTAGTGATGATTTATTTTGTACAACATTCGCAACTGATTTTTATCACTTAATTAAAAGCGCCACAGGGACCGAAATCCAGTATCCCTGCTGCTGTCATGTTAATCAAGGAACAAACGACAACGAAAATACATTTCTGCTCCTGATTGAATGTGTTTCGGATCTTTAATGGTAAGCATTAATTTGTATTTAATTTTTACAATGAAGACTACAGAAAAATTAAATTTTATAAAAATTTACTTTTGATTACTTTAATTTCTGTAGTATTTCCTACCTGAAAAAAAACTTGCTTAATCTGAAAAACTTAGTTTCATAGCGATCTTTATTCTATTGCATTTATTTGTGCTGTTGTTTGCAACTTTTTCAATTTGTTTTTAAACGGTTTACTTTATTTTTTAATTTGTTTATGAAAATAAAACTTTGCTTTGAAGAAAAGTAGATTTCTGTTTGTATACAGTATGCCTGTCAAGAAAGGTTTTATACAAAAACCAGCAGATCACACTAACAACAAATCGGTGCATCTCTAGTTTTACGGTACCCCTGTTGAAGCTGTGATACTGTGACTATTCTTTCTCCTCCTGTAAGATCTGTAAGATGGATTGTGTTTATTGATGGAACCAGACAGAATCAGGGTGATCAATATCTACCAAGGATCTTGGTCATAATCAGACCTGTATGAATGTGCATTGCTAAAAGCTCTGCCACTGTGCCATTGTGCCAATGTGATGGCTGATCTTACAGCTAGATCCAGCTTTCTAACAGCATGCTAGCCTCCATGATATGTGGCCATGAAGACTCTGGAGTCTCTGTATGTCTGGTTTTGTCTCTAGATGTTCTGAGTCTCTCTTTCACATTACACTAGCACTGGGTATTGTTCAAAAATGTTTGACATCGATACCTTGACTTCAATACCGGTTGCTGGCGATACTTTTTTTTAATACCAATTTAATAAATCTGTTTTAACTAGATTACATTAAATAAAATGTTCGTTACACTGTTTTTTTCCCTTGATGTCTCACTAGAGCACATGCTGCATGCTTATTGGCTCACTGACGTTGATGAGTTTAGCCCCCTAGGTTTACTATATAGACATTCAGATGAACTGACTTCTGTGTTTATGTTTATATGTGGAACTTGTATTGTGTTCTCTTTTTCAGACAGTCATACATACTTCAGTTTTTTTTTATCTCACCATGAAGTTGTGGGATTCCATTAAGGGACAGGTTAGATCAGGGGTGTGACGAGATCTCGTGGCACGTGACGATCCTCACGCTATTGGCATACATCAGACCTTTCAGACATATTTGCATTACACTGGCTCGTTCACCAATCACCAGTAATGGTACGGAAGATAAGGTACGTGGTGATATGCTGCCATCTGGCGGATATGTAAACTGTTGCAGAATGAAAATGGTATTCAATACCTTTCAAAGGTTTTGGGGTTTTAAGAAATGTTTAAATATAAAAAGAAGAAGAAAAACAGGATCATGCTTAAGGCTGCATTTATTTAATCAAAGATATAGTAAACACTGTAAAATTGAGAAACAAAATGTACAATTTAGGTTACATCTGCTTTCTATTTAAATGTTTTAAAAAATGTATTCCTGTGATGGTAAAGCTGATTTTTCAGTAGTCATGACTCCAGTCTTGATGTCACATGATCCGTCAGACATTATTCTAATATACTTATATGGTGCTGAAACAGTTTTTATTATTACGAGTGTTGTAATATTCCCATGGAAATGAAAAGAAGGTTCAAAAGTTCAGGCTTTATTTGAAATTGAAATCTTTTGTATAATTCTAAAATGAGTTATCACTTTGTTCAAGTTTAATGCTTCCTTATTGAATAAAACCCCAGCTTTCGACCAGTAGTTTATATAACTCTGCATTTTGTGATGATCATAATGAGGGAAGTTTTATTTATTTTAGAGATGCTCCAAATGCAATTTTCTTGGCCGATTCCGATTTTCTTTCCTTTGTTTTTGTGACCTGGCAATATTGTGCTGTTTCTGATTTTCTTTAAACGCTATAACTGATAGGATATACAAACAAAAATCTACCTTTTTTAATGCAAAATAATTATTTACATAATAAAATAAATGATTAAACATTACAATTCCCCAATCTGTACTAAGATACAGATGTTCTCTCACTCAAACAACTCTGAAAAAAAATACTTTGCGACTGGAAAGTGGTAGAAATAATTAACTGAAAATGAGTTGCTCTATATAACAAAGCAGATGTCATTTCCCACTATGTTTATAAATGATCATTTCATGAAGATATTTCATGTTCACCTGTGAATACAGTATGCTTACCCGCATTGAACCAGATGCATCTGAACGGCTGGACTAGTGCTGCTTCCTCATGAAAGTTTAGTATTTTCACGGGTTTTAAGCTTTGTCAGTTAAAGCATTAAAATGTTTTAAGCCATTCAAGCATGAGACAGTGCAAAAGAGATTTCAGTGGGTTACTTGTGCGCTGTGATAGACTGTTTCAGTGCACACACACAGCTCAGACAGCATATGCAAGAAAAACGTCATTTTGGTATTTGTAAATCTTATGTATATTCATCATCTGCTTTACGTGCCTGGCACTGGCAAACTTGTTACGTTCATGTTTAGAGCAGAAGCATGCATTGTTCCTTTACAAGGCTCCCTGCATTACAACTCTGATTCTTCAGTGGCGCCATCTAGTGATCTGTTCTGGATATAAATGCTGTAACGGATAACAGAGCGCTCGTGCTGCTGGTACTGCCAGTAGGGTTGCCAACCCTCCATTAAAATACGTAATTGTCCTGCATTTAAAGGTAAAATGATGCGTCCCTTATCAAATCAATACCGGACACGATTTGTCCCGTATTTTGCAATTGCCAACACATATATTTGAATAAACAAATAAGCATTTTTCACTGTTTATGATACTAATAGCAATTATAATGAAATCAATTTCATAAGAAGCATTAGAGAAGCTCATTTGCACTGATTTTGTGCTTCACTTCCACTTTAAAGGGATATTTGTGTTGTTTGTTATTTTTTAATTTATATAGTTCATAATTTTTGTGCAATTACTTGCCTGTCAGTTTAGTTGTTTGTAGAAAAACATTTTGCAGCATTTACATATTATTAGTGCATAAAATTTATTAAAATAAATGTTTAATTTCATATAAATAACAAGTTGATTTCAAAATACACCAATGTTTTTTGCATTTTGTGTTTTTCAGTTGAATAAGACTATTTCCCCCCTATATATTTCATCGAGGATTTCTTTAAAAAAAAAAAGTCCAAATCTTGTCTCGTTTTCGTGAACCCAGTCTCATGTCTCGTCTCACCCCTGTTAGATTAGCATTCTCTCCTGAAGTTGTTGCATTACACTGTTCTTCTCCAGAGGGAGTGTGTATGTTTTGGTTGAGCTTGTTTATGTGGCATGTTGAAGTAGCAAAAGAGAGGGTCATGTTAGGGAGGGTAATGTCCTTTTCCAAACAGCAGAAATTAGAAGTTATCTTAATCTCACAAGATCATTAGAATAACTGTTTTATGGGAACAATAGAAGTTTATGGTATGCTCACATTTAGACGATTAGATAAAATACTCGTTATAATACTCTGGGTCTATAGATTTCTAAATCTGATTCATGTACAGTGTACAGTGTCAGTGTGATACAGTCTAATTCTCTGGACATTCTTCAGGTGCACTACACATTACGTGGTGATATGCTGCCATCTGGCGGATATGTAAACTGTTGCAGAATGAAAATGGTATTCAATACCTTTCAAAGGTTTTGGGGTTTTAAGAAATGTTTAAATATAAAAAGAAGAAGAAAAACAGGATCATGCTTAAGGCTGCATTTATTTAATCAAAGATATAGTAAACACTGTAAAATTGAGAAACAAAATGTACAATTTAGGTTACATCTGCTTTCTATTTAAATGTTTTAAAAAATGTATTCCTGTGATGGTAAAGCTGATTTTTCAGTAGTCATGACTCCAGTCTTGATGTCACATGATCCGTCAGACATTATTCTAATATACTTATATGGTGCTGAAACAGTTTTTATTATTACGAGTGTTGTAATATTCCCATGGAAATGAAAAGAAGGTTCAAAAGTTCAGGCTTTATTTGAAATTGAAATCTTTTGTATAATTCTAAAATGAGTTATCACTTTGTTCAAGTTTAATGCTTCCTTATTGAATAAAACCCCAGCTTTCGACCAGTAGTTTATATAACTCTGCATTTTGTGATGATCATAATGAGGGAAGTTTTATTTATTTTAGAGATGCTCCAAATGCAATTTTCTTGGCCGATTCCGATTTTCTTTCCTTTGTTTTTGTGACCTGGCAATATTGTGCTGTTTCTGATTTTCTTTAAACGCTATAACTGATAGGATATACAAACAAAAATCTACCTTTTTTAATGCAAAATAATTATTTACATAATAAAATAAATGATTAAACATTACAATTCCCCAATCTGTACTAAGATACAGATGTTCTCTCACTCAAACAACTCTGAAAAAAAATACTTTGCGACTGGAAAGTGGTAGAAATAATTAACTGAAAATGAGTTGCTCTATATAACAAAGCAGATGTCATTTCCCACTATGTTTATAAATGATCATTTCTTTCCCTAACCTTATTAAATGTGTCATCTTTCACATCAAAATATTACATTGTTACAGTTAATTCAGAATAATAAGAAACCGCAGAACTGTTACCATTCAAATGAGATCAGTATCAGCAAACTCAATCTTTCTACTGCAGGAAATATGTTAAATAGTATATGAGATTAGAATAAGTGTGTCCCAAAGCATACTATGTTGAAAAGAGATGCCAAAAGTTCCTGGATGAAAAAAGTACATACTTTAAGGGTGTAGTATAATTATGAACATTGAGACACAGGGCATTTTTGACTGAATCATTGACTCACTCGATTCGTTCAAACACCACAAACAGCAGTTCTAATGTTGATGTTCAGGGGAAACATATTTGTCGTGTAATATCGATTACCTATATCATATATTATGTGATAACTTTTTTTTTCTACCGCAGAATGGATCTATAACTTTCATGAGTTATTTGGTGTGCTGATTTGTGCTCATTTGATTTAAGCTCTGCACGAGTGTCTCTCTCACACATCAGACAGGCTGCACAGTCTGACACGACATCAATGCATCGTTAATACATCCTTCACACTGAATGCAATAAAATCAGTATCGTTTTCGCCGGAAACTTTTTTGTGGCCAGGTTTGCTTCCCTAGTTTATGACGTTTTAACCAGGCTTCTTTGTCCAGTTGGCCAAGTAAAATTCTGTCTTACTTGCCCCTTTAAAAAACCTACTTATCCCAAACAAGCGTTAATCGAGCCCTGTGATTTCCCCCATGGTTTTCTTTGCCCATACACATGTAATAAATGGCTAACTTTGTGTCTTCTTCACTCACACTGATAACATATTTGCATGTGGATGTGAGCGCAGGTGTGACTTCAAAACTCCCCGGCTCGGAATCAGCAGACTGACCGGTGTTCTGCACCCCTGCCAGATTATGGACCCCCTCATTGAAGTCTATCCCTAAACCTAACCCCTCCCCTCCCCTCCCTACTACTAAACCTAACAGTATTAGGGGGTGCATAATCTAGTAGAGTGCAGTCCGGGCTGATCAAACGGGAATTTGGCTAATTCCGGTCCCTGGCCAGTCGATTGGTGAATGTCTAATGTATTCGTCTGAGCACACAGAATGATGCACTTTGACTTACTGTCAATATGTGTGATTTAAAACCTTCAAGGATTTATTAGGCAGCGCATGACACGCTATTACACCTGTAATGACAGCTTCTGACCAGCAGGCGCCTCCCTTCCTCAATATCTGCAACAACCCGTGTGCTCATGTGTGGATGTGTGCAGGAGTAGAACGGTTTATGAGATGGTGTATGAAGATTGAGCTGTCAGCGGATATGACTGACAGCTACCCTTAGTTGGTATCTCAGATGATTATCGGGTAATGATGTGCTGTGGCACCCAGACAGAAGCAGTTATAGTTGCTGTTGGAGATGGTTATCTGAGGTCTTAGATGGCACGTTTAATTCAAACACGGCAAATAAATATACAGACAGGTTTTGGTTGTGTTCCTTGTTTGCATGGCGACTCACACGCACACCCTCTCATTCCTCCCACTCTTACACTCAGAGACAGAGTTCTAAATATAATCTGCTTGTCTGGTTAATCTTAAACTGCATCTAAAACCCTTCTATCTCGAACTATCAAGACAATCAAACCACTTTGTATGTCTTGTGTTGAGAAGTGAAACATAAGCAGCCAGAGAGACTCAAAGCAGCATATTTACCGTATATGGCAGATGCATGTATGGTTATTCACCTAACGGCTCTTTGGTGAAGCATCTGCATAGAACAAACTCTGTTTTTGTGTGCACATGCATATCGACCGAGGCAGATTGAGTGTATGTGTGTTTGTGTGGGTTCAGGTGTGGGGGAAGGAAGTGTACAGTGTATGTGTGTGTGAGAATGCATGTGTGACTCCACATGGTGTTTCTCAGTAAACACTTTTTAGTTTCTGTCACTAATTACGTGTCTTATAGCTCAGAGCATCCCTTACATTACAGTATGTTAAAATTTCTGGTCAAAGTCTGTGTGGTGGCAGTCAACTTGACCTTAATTAGAATTCGCCACAAATCACATTATAAAAAACAAAAAACGTTAACGTTATTACTACATCAACATTTACGTGCTACAATTTTGTTTGATATATTATAGCATTTAATAAGGAAAATTGTTGAAAAGCACTTCTCTGCTTTACTCGAGCTCAATTAGTAGAGCATGGTAAACTGAACATTCATGAGCTGATGAAAACATACACATTTAATGCAATGCATTATTGAATTGCATACACATTTAATGCAATGCATTATTGCATGATTGAACCGAATTTCTTCAGTTAAAAGTGTCTCCTAATGGATGAATGTAAATGCCCTCAGAGGGTAGTTTAGGAACTGACATAATACTTAAAAAAAATGTGCGTAATTGGATGTAAAAAAAAATCCTAAACAGAATAGAAATTTTGTATACACATTCTATAATGCATTAAATTGTCGACACTGTGCAGGTAATTTCATGACCCTAAAAGAGAATAAGTCACAAAATTTCAAGAAGAAAATCATAGGTTAACCAGTAATTCAGAAAAAGGAAAAATTCTGCCAACAACACTTGAACATAATACAAGGGTTTTCACCTTTCTTTCTTTCTTTCTTTCTTTCTTTCTTGACAAATTTCAGTTTTTCTTTTTCAATTTGTGAAACAGAAACGGTGAAACTGAGAGCGTGGCTGTGTGTAGGCTTGCGTGTTTCTCTATGTGTGGCAGATGCCGTAAACTGCGCAGTCTGAGATCGGTCTATCAGTCATTCTAGGACAAAAAATCTTTTGCGGTCCAAACCACACGGGCAGCACTCAGGCGCACACACACACACACACACACACATACACATTTGCGGCAGTGTCATTGCACTCTGATCGAAGGGATCCTTCTCTCTGTCACATCAGAGTTCAGAGACATACACACCCTCACACTTTCCCCCGGCACAAACACACGTACACACACACACACAGACTCACATGTTCATGGTTGATGTCCTCCCCATAGGAAACCATGTTTGCTCGTGCATGTAATAATAACTCTGCTCATGGCTTGAGTCTGAGGTGTCTCTTTTTTTTCTTGCTCTCAAAGCTTAATGTGCAGAGATTACTATAGCTTTAAGGAAGGTTTAATCTTTCACACTGAGAGTGAGTTTGCAACTGGATTATATGTTTGTCTAACAAATGGCCAACAGAGGGAGTGTTTAGGATAATATCGTTGCATAATATTATTAGTTTCAAATGGATTATCATGTGTACATGCAAATGTGCATATGTTTTCAAGTTATTGGTTGATTCTGATCTGCATATATAATGTTTTTGCATCAGAGTAAGCATGCTTTGTCAGCAGAATCATGCTGCTATCTGTGAGCCCCACCAGCTCACTTTTTGACCCTCCCACTCTTTTAGGACAGACTGCATGCGCGCTCTTTCCCCATCCCCAGTCTCTATTCTCCTCTTACTCTCCTCCTCCCTCTCGGTTGGATGAAGACGGTTGGATGATTTTGACTCCTCCATCAGGTTGTACATTTCAATGACTCTTCTCTTTCGAGAGCTTGATCTTGAGCTTTAGTTGATCTGGAGTTGTAGAGTGCAGTGCTGTTTCCTTTAGACTGTGACTTGTGCTAGCGGTGCGTGTGGGTGAGTGAGACGTGAGGGGTATAAGGGGAATCTGGTGATTCTCAACCAGTGACTCGAATCTCATTGCTTTCTGATTCTGTCATCGGCTGTTGCTGCTGTAGTTTAACAGCATTGTGTTGTATCGTCCCGTGGTTTGTCGTGGTTTAAAACCAGGTGTCAGAATCTGTTTTATATTTGTTTCGGAGAGAAAAGAAGAAATCGCAGGCTGCTGTTGATAGCAGAACTCTTCCTAGCTTTGTGAGTGAAACTCTAAAAAGTCTAAACGTGCACTTATGCATGTCCCCTTGTGTATGGTAATAAGACAACTTGGTACACCACAGTTTGAAAATAAAGGAAATGCTTTTAACAGTCAAGTAAATTATTAACCTACTGTGTTTAAAGGCCACTGACTGTGTGTGACAGAGACTCATTTTTAGCATACTGACAAAGAGAGAACTTGGATATTTATATGCACAAACTCCTCATGCAGACTAGATATTTACAGTATATACTGTATTTTTAAAAGAGAATAAGTTTGACTGTGCATTCGGATTGCATGAGCTGCATCTGAAGCCTAATATGCAGATGTATTGTACATTTAACCAATATGGAAAGAGAGGCTGTGCTATATTACTGTGAATATAGTCATAGCAAAAAACCACTGATAGGAATGATGCATAGCAATGTGTTTTCATCAAGATTAAACAGCGATTTTTACCATGGATAAGGATTTGGCACTTCTAAATGGGGTTTTTGAGTACAACTGAGCACACACAGTTGGTGGAAAGTTCTATTAAAGAAGAAAATGAGAGCAGACTAAATGAATGAATGAACGGTGAAAGCATGGGAAGAAATGAGAGCGAGGGATAGAAGCTCAGACTGTTAAAAACTGAGACATGATATACGACGGCAACAATTGAGGGTAAAAAGAAGCAAATATTCTACCTCTATTTTGATTCACAGTCACTATGCTGAAATACGCATAGGAGTGAGCGATATGGGAAAAATATTATATCCCGTTTTCTTTTTTTTTTTTTTTTTTTTTTTTTTTTTATCAGGAAAATCACGATAAATTATTTTATCACGATTCTTTATCATGTTGGTTTTACTTGTTTTGCAAGTTGAGCAATACAGCCAAACTAATTTCTCTGTTTTAAAAACAAAGCCATACAAAAAAAAAGAAAAGAAAAAAAAGGCAGAGATTTAGGGTGGCCAAAGTGTGCGAAGATAATGCTTGTCATTATTTTATCTTTGTTATTAAAAAAGAAGAACAAAGATACACATCATCAATTCACATAATATACAAATAAACAAACAGTGCTTTGTTTTTCAGGTACATATAGATCTATTTAGCAGTAGCATTCAAGAAATTGTCAAGTCAAGAGCAGTTAGGGATTTTTCTCTTTATGTTTTGTTATTTTCTTAACATTAAAGGGATAGTTCACCCAAACATGAAAACTATTTGATCATTTGCTCACTCTAAATTTGTTTTTAACCTGAATGTGTTTCTTGCTTCTGTTGAACATAAAAGTGATTTAAAAAAATGTGGGTAACCAAATAGTTGCTGGTCCCCACTGACTTCCGTAGTATTTTTTTTTTTATTTATTTCCTGCTATCAAAGCAATGGGAACCAACAACTGTTTGGTTACCCACATTCTTCAAAATATAATCTTTTGTGCACAAGAGGAAATAATGACAGAATTTAAATGTTTGATTGAGCTATCCCATATAGCAAAACGCTAGCATGTTTCTTACTATTAGGCTGCTGTCACTTTAAGACCTGCACGCCTCTAATATACAGGAAAGCATCTATTTTTCTCTCAATTGTTTACTTTCACTTTAGACATAACCAGCTGTGTTTATATGGAAATTTTGAGTGTTTTTGACAGCATTAACACAATCGTATGCAAAAGATAACATAGTCCAGTAATCGGTGCTGATTGAGAGGTTTTATAGTGTTCACACACTTCACAGCATGCAGTTGAAATGTTTAACTGGCAAGGCTTTAAAGTACATGCAAATAATGTACTTCTGTGATTGCAAAGTGCAGTGTCCTATGAGTGTAACTCTGCCACAGAGTTAACACTTGATGTGAATGAATGTTGCATTATACAGTATATTGAGATGGAGACTCTAAAAACGGTAACTGATAAAACGTGCGCTGTAGCACGATACAACCACAAAATCAGATCGTGGAGACATTTTAATCATCCATGTTTAAAAGTCATTGTATCGCACACCCCTACACATACACATCTCAGAATCAGTTGCAGAGACTCAAGTTTCATGAACAGGCTTGTTTTGAGTTTATGTACAGTATGTTTACCAGGCTTTGTCAGAACTAGGTGCATAATTACAAATTATGTCTTAAAGTTGTGTCTGCTTCATTAATAGGTTTCTGTTCTATTTACCTCAACCTGTGTTTCAGCAAAAGACATGAAGAGGTGCTAAACCAGAAACCAGCTTCAAATCTCCTTCATGTTGAAAATATCAGATTACCTATGGACAAGTCCATTTACAGAAATGCCTAAATAAATGAGGATGGAGGTGAAAGATTAGGACATGTATACTTTGAAAGTGATTTGAAGGTGGTTCTTCACCTCTCATTATGTGCTGTTAGTAAGAGAATATAAAATATGGGTAGACTCAGGTTATCTTTGCTCACATTAAGTTGTAACCTACAACAGCTCTGCAGTGATTTCCAGTACGGAGGCAACAGAGAAGAGGTTGTGTTTGACTCATCCACTCAAAAACAGACTGAATTGAGCTATTTAATGAACGTAGTTTCACTGAAATTCACAAAGGGATTTCAGAAAAGGGCCACAACAGCCCTTAAGCACACACATAAGGTTATTTTTATGGCACACACTTCACACAGTCGAACTGTGATGTTGAGACAGAGGCAAGGTCAGAGTTTCACATGTAGAATGGCCTGCAACAACAAGGCAGAATGCAGTCATAGCACCAGAAAACGACTGCTGCAGATGAGCATTTGCATTAAACCACTGACAGCTAAAACCAGCCAAAAATAGGTGATAACCTCATCTATGCAGCTCTGCTAGCTTGCGTCTCATCTGAATTGCTTTCCCCCTAAAATGTGCATGTGTGTGTAGCTATCAATCAGCTTTACTTTCTAATCTCTCCTGCAACCACCAAGGCCTCCTTTCATCTCCTCTCCTCTGGTAGATTAAAGTACAATTTACACTCTGATGCAGGGTATGGAATGACTAGGTGACAGCCATCATTTTAAAGGTGAAGAGATGGCATGTTGAATGCTGATTTGGTGCACAAGAAAAAGGCATTGTTAATATGCTTAAGTTTTTTTTTTTTTTTGCATGGCTTTGCAGAAGGCATGATGCATTATTTTTTTCAAGATTCTTCAACAAGTGGAAAAAGTAGATGAAAAAATCAAAAGAACATTAGAAATTTACAGCAAACAATAAGTTAACAGAATTTTTAGGTAGTTCACACAATTTTTTTTTTTTTTTTTTTTTTGGAAATTTGATTTTTTAGAACAAAATGAAACCAACATGAATACAAAAAGTATGTTTCTTCCTTTTGTCTATTATTGTCACTCCTATTTGTCAGTGAACCATAACGCATAACACTTCAGTATCTATAGTGTGTGTGTTTGTGTGTTTGTGTGTTTGTGTGTGTGTGTGTGTGTGTGTGTGTGTGTGTGTGTGTGTGTGTGTGTGTGTGTGTGTGTGTGTGTGTGAGTTGAGTGAGTGAGTGAGTGAGTGAGTGACAGACAGACAGACAACTAGTGGGAGAAATTGGAGAAACCAGGCTCAGCCGGGGACCAGTTCTCCTCAGGCCAGATGAAACCAGCATGTTGTGGTTTAATTCCAGGCTGCAACACACGTCAGATTGAGCAGAGGAATCGTCTGGTTCTTGTGCTCTTATCTTCATATAAACAAAATAAGGCTTTGTCTTGTGCTCTTTCCATTTAAAATTAGAGGCAACCACTGCATTTTAATCATGATTCAAACAAAGATGCTGCATACATGCAACATTAGCAGTTTTTAATCTAAATTAGATTTAATAATTTCAAAATTTCGAAGCAAAGACAGAGTGATTTTGTGAAACTATGCATAAAAATTTCTGCATGCAAAGGCTGAATGAGACACAGATTCACTCTCTGACAGCAGGTGGCGCTTAAAGCGTTTCCTTGTTTCTGCTGTAAACAAAGCAGCGCTGCACTTATGAACTTTAATATGCATTATACAGAGGCAAGATGAAAAGAAATAACAACCATCTAAACTTTTATAAAGACAGTTCCCCTCAGACATGCATTCATATAAACACCTACCCCTAAATGAATCGCGACTGATTTGAGTTGATTTTTGACTCTCAGTTAATAGTTACATCCTTACTGATCCACCATCTGGACTGGATCCGTGCGATTGCAGTGACCATCGGATCTGCTATAGTGACCCTGGAATAAGAATAAAACAGACCAATATTAGCGTAGATAGATCATTTATTTATGCAATGTTTAATAGGGAGCCAGTGCAGTGTTGACAGAACTGGATTTACAGTACAGACCAAAAGTTTGGACACACCTTCTCATTCAAAGAGTTATCTTTATTTTCACACTGAAGGCATCACAACTATGAATTAACACATGTGGAATTATATATGGAATTATATACATAACAAAAAAGTGTGAAACAACTGAAAATATGTCATATTGTAGGTTCTTCAAAGTAGCCACCTTTCGCTTTGATTACTGCTTTGCATACTCTTGGCTTTCTCTTGATGAGCTTCAAGAGGTAGTCACCTGGAATGGTCTTCCAACAGTCTTGAAGGAGTTCCCTGAGAGATGCTCAGCACTTGTTGGCCCTTTTGCCTTCTGTCTGCAGTCCAGCTCACCCCTAAACCATCTGGATTGGGTTCAGGTCCGGTGACTGTGGAGGCCAGCTCATCTGGAGCAGCACCCCATCACTCTCCTTCTTGGTCAAATAGCCCTTGATGCTTTCAGTGTGACTCTACAATTTTCATTTTGAAACGCTATTTCATGCATATTGAGTTTTTTACACTGTTAAAGAGTTGGATTCCCATGCTAAACATGGACAAAGTTTAAAAAATTAAGTTGTACGTTTGAAGGAGTATTTCTGTTCCAAAAATACTACTTCCGGTTTGTCACAAGTTTCGGAAAGTTTTTTTCGAGTATGGCTGTGTGTGACGTTAGATGGAGCGGAATTTCCTTATATGGGTCCTAAGGCACTTCTGCCGGAAGAGCGCGCGCTCCTGTATAGCAGAGCACTGAGAGGCTGAGCACAGACAATCACTGATCAGAGCGAGAGCGTCGCGAAATGTCACAAAAGGAGTGTGTTTTTGGTTGCCAGGGCAAGACAACAGCATTAAGGGACCAGTGGATGGAGTTTATTTTTACAGAGCATCAACGGAGCTGTGAAAGTGTTTGTGTTTGACGACGGATTTGCGTATCGTTTATTTCTTAAAGGGTTAGTTCGCCCAAATATGAAAATTATGTCATTAATAACTCACCCTTATGCTGTTCCAAACATGTAAGGCTTCCTTTTATCTTCAGAACACAGTTTAAGATATTTTAGATTTAGTCCGAGAGCTCTCAGTCCCTCCATTGAAGCTGTGTGTACGGTATACTGTCCATGTCCAGAAAGGTAAGAGAAACATAATCAAAGTAGTCCATGTGACATCAGAGGGTCCGTTGGAATTTTTTGAAACATCGAAAATACATTTTGGTCCAAAAATAGCAAAAACTACGACTTTATTCAGAATTGTCTTCTCTTCCGTGTCTGTGTGAGAGAGAGTTCAAAGCAAAGCAGCTGGATTTCCGGTTCGCGAACGAATCATTCAGTTCACCAAATCGAACTGAATCGTCATCTCTAATACGCATTAATCCACAAATGACTTAAGCTGTTAACTTTTTTAATGTGGCTGGCACTCCCTCTGAGTTCAAACAAACCAATATCCCTGAGTAATTCATGTACTCAAACAGTACATTGACTGAACTGCTTTGAAGAACACCGAGCCGAGCCAGATAACGAACAATAGACTGACTCGTTCACGAGTGACGAGCATTGTCACTTTTTAATTTTTCATTATTATTAAAACCGTATTAGATTACCGTTATTTAAACGACTCCTGATTAATAACTACTGTCCAGCATAAAGCACAGCTTTCAGTAACAGTCTCACGTGGGCACAGCATGCAGAGTAGTTTCGTTTTGAGTGAAAACAGGGCGGAAAAGCTGAGGGGTTTTAAAAGGGAGCCAAGGGAATTATACAAATGAATATATGAATGAATTAATTATATGAATGTACCTCTGAAGGTTCTCACTGTCTTCAGAAATGATTAGATGGCATTTTTTCTTCTTCGCTCCGTGATGTAATGCCTAAAGGATGTGTCCTTCATCGCAATACTGCTTTGTCCATGGAGTTTACAGGAAACAGCGTAATTCAGTTTTTCCATAAGCGCCACCTGCTGGCAGCAAGTGGATTTACAGAGACTTATATTAACATTCAGTCTGTGTCTAGCTTTTGTCATGCCAAAAACGGACCGAATTTGCACGCCTTGCTGTAAATTTTGACCGGTTGATGAAAATTAAGTTTATGTGGATTCTACACATTTGTACTGTTATTCTATGTTATCTAGAATTATTAATGGAGCATATAAAATAATAATTTATTAACCAATTATCATTTTGACTTAACCCTTTTTTTTTTATAGGCTCAAATGTGAGGTTTACCTTTTTATGAAATGTTTTCAAAGCTTTATTTGAACATTTACATTCATATATTTGAACTTGCTATTAAACTGTTCTCAGTCAAGGTGTCATTTAAAATCCAAGCATCATTGGTAATGTTATTGTTAATGTTTTAGTGATTATGCAAACAAAAAAGTCCTTTTATTTGTTGTTTGTCGATTTTGTTGGTTGGTGAAGTGGTTTATGTGTCGGTACATTTTTAACAGCTCCAGCACATTTGAACAATACGGTGATAATACTGATAACCGTGATAATTTTGGTCACTATAATTGTGCCAAGCAATATTCATCCCTTTACATCCCTAAGTGACAACAACAACAACAAAACAACATATTAGTATCAGTCTGATTTTTAATATGAGTGCATCTCTAGTATCGTGAGTCATGACAGATTTTGCCACTGATAATATACCGGCTGTATTTTATTATTATTATATGTTTATTTTCACTTTTAATTGAAAAAGTCCTATATAGTTATTTATACATTATCATATCATCATATATCATTTGTAACATTTTGCTGTACTGTATGGGGTAAACAGTGAAACAATGTTTGTTTTGTCAATTGTGCACATCTGTTCAGTTTTGCTGAAGACGGGTTAAATGTGAAGATGCTATTTAAAGTAGCTATTCACCAACCTTAACCTTTAACTCCAGACCACAGCAGTCTATCACGCAATACTAAGCCACCCACATGCCACCTTCTCTGCTGCTTTCTTTGATCTCAGACCATGGTATAGCATTAGCTCTACTGGATTACACACACACACAAACACACAGAGACATACAATTCAGCCCCTTAAGACATGAGTGTAATCTGGTGAGGACAAGCAGACTAAAATGTTTGGTGAAGTGACAGGCTGCATAGCGATTAATTTAGGATTTGTGCAGAAATGTATTGTCTCTCATTTATAATGTTCACTGTGAGTATAAAAACTTTTACATTGTGCACTCAACATTTGATGAAGATCATTTACTGATGATACAATGACTGTCTTATTAACTTGCTTAGATATTATGTGAAACAGCATTCCAGTTATCTCTGGGTTGTTTTTTTGCTTTTGTTGGGGGAAAAAACATTAAGCCTTTTTGAACAAACATCTTTTTTTTTTAAATGTCAACATCAGCTTTTATCATTAAATCATAAACCAGAAACTGCAGTGTTACCTGATACGGTACCTTTCAAAAAAAAAAAAAAAAAAAAAAACTTACTTTGTGCATTACAATATATTTTATGAAGATAAATTGCTTTCTAAATAAATAATATATTTACTTGATTTACTTGAATTGTTGTTCACTCTGGTAGAAGAGTACGTTAACAGCACCGGACAAGTAGTGATCAGTATGGTTTGATGTAGTGTGTGTTGAGAACCAGATAGAATCTTCTAGACAACCGAGCAAACTTAGTGTTGTAAACAGTCTTGCAGACTGAATATGTAAGACTGTTGAGTCAATTTATTTGTCTATGCAATTAAGCAAACTGGAACGGTAAATTTCCGGAGGTGTGCCTCTGCTGCAGCCGATGGGAAGCAAGAAGCGTATAAACAATACACGAGGGAAGATGTGATGTCCATGGTTTATCACTGCACTGTTGAGGATAAACCATTTCAAGAGGTCATTCATGAAATAAGGCGCAGATACTGTTTCCACAGAACAGTTCAGAATAAATCTAAGAAGAGAGGATACAGAGGGGGTGTGAAACAGCGGGTCAGATGACGAGGAAATAAACCTCCACAGAATGTAATCATGTTGACCAGTTAAAAAATCTGCCACGCTCTACGTTAAATGGATACACCACCATCAGAGCCGACAGAAATGAGGATAAATCATGAAAGTCGGTTGGAGGTGGTTTGTGCATGTTTGTTGATAATAAATGGCCTGAGGATTTTTTCATAATCGTCCCCTTGGAATCATAAGGTTCTATCTGACATTTTTGTCAAAATTGAGTTATTCACATATTCTTATTCTGTGTCAACGTATTTACGTTATGTGATAGATTTTTTTATGTTCTGTACATTATGGGACTTTTTATTTAAAAACAATAATGTTCTATCTAGACAGTCGAATGGAACACAAAAACTTTGAAGCTCAGTATCTCAAAACTACTCTGAATGCAGATAGAACCTTCTAATTCCAAGGGGACGTAATGGAGAAGATTTGCACCCTGTAATAGGAAATTTTAAATGTTTCTTTCAGAAATGTATATTTGGTCAAATATATTTACTTATGATCTCAGTCCGAATATAAACAAGGCTGCTGAAAGTTTAGCAGAGAGATATAATTGTGCTATCTCCCATCCTGCTGATCAGTCAGTTTTCTTTATTTCAGAAGATTGTAGTTTGTCTGATTGTCTACTCTTATTGCAGTAGTACAGTTTGTGGCCACTCCAACTCCATCCACTTGTACCTTGGACCATTATGGAAATGTTAACAAAGCATATAAAACGTTGTGTCAGCCACCTCTGGGACAATCTGCCAATAATAAGCTAAATTGAGCTAAATTAAATTATTAGAAAAAGATTGAGGGAAATCGCCACCTAGGGTTGGGAATTGATTGGGTTTTATTCGATACCAGTGCCATTTCAGTATTTTTAAAACAGTACCGGTGCCTAAACGGTGCCTGAACCGATACTTCTGTAAAAATAAATAAAAAAGCCTAAAAAGGATAACATTAGGATAACAAGAAAAGGTTAAAAAGAACTGCATTTATTCAAAATAAAAACAAAATTCTAATAATATATATTCTAATAATATATTTTCTTTACTATCACTTTTTATCAATTCAACACATCCTTGCTGAATAAAAGTATTGATTTTATTTAAAAAGAAGAAAGAAAAAAAAAAATACTGACCCCAAATTACTGACCAGTAGTGTATATTGTTATTACAAAATATTTATATTTTAAAAGCATAGATTTTTTTTTACTTTTTATTCATCAAAGGATCCTAAAAAAAGTATCACATGTTCTGAAAAAATATTAAGCAGCAGAACTGTTTCCAACTTTGGTAATGAATCATCATATTAGAATGATTTCTAAAGGATCATGTGATAATGATCCTAAAAATTCAGCTTTGCATCAAAGAAATAAATGATAATTTAAAGTATAATAAATTTAAAAACAATTATTTTAAATTGTAATAATATATCACAATATTACTTTTTTTCTGTATTTTTGATCAAATAAATGCAGGCTTGATGAGCAGAGGAAACTTAACATTAAAAACATTAAAAATAGTAATGTTTCCAAACTTTTGGTCTGTACTGTATGTATATATGTGTGTGTATGTACCATTGTGTTCTTTCTGCACTAAGTTTGTTATTTGAATTCATTTCATGCTCTTTATTTTAATGAGTCAAGTTTCCAGTTAAAAGTTGGTCTAACAACCTTACCTTACATGAGTCACCAAAACCTAATTGCAGGTCTCTCTCGCCCTCTCTTTCTCTGCTAACTGCAGCCCACAGGCCTCTGAGCCATATACAGTAACAGTTGAGTGTGTGTTGAGTTGTTTCATCTCTTTTTCCTTGAAGCGAGTTAACACTCTCTGTTGTAGGAAGGCCACAGGGGCGGCCTTTTAGAACAGGTCCTCCACCTCTCTGTGCCGTGAATATAGTGCAAGAGTATGACAGTAGATGAAATATCAGCTCATTATATAAGACCAGTAACAGATTTCTTAGATATCTGTGACCGACAGACTAGCGGTTTGCATAAACTTAAACTATCATAATATGAAACATGACTGCATTTTCTTATTAAAAACCAGTGGGTGCATATAACATGAATTATAATATTATATAATATAAAAAGAAAACAGGAAAGGAAAGAGCATCTGGAAATAGCGAGGACATGCTCACGGTTCATCTAAAAACCAAAGGTCACAGTAACTGGGATCTGTACTAACCTTTGTTTGGTCTTTTTACTTTAATAGTCCTTGCTCTTTGCAAACTCTACTCTGTTACTGGTTTGGATTTAATCATGAACAGTTACAGTATAAGTGAATTATTACAATAGGGCACAATTTGCAATCTGTGTATTTGAAAGTCTTGATTCAAGTCTGCAATTCAGTCAGACCCACCTCTACTTAAAAAGACTACACAACAACCTAAGGCCAAGTGGTACATTTCTTGACCTTTTCTCAGCTCTGACCTTTTTGTAATCTTTTGTACTGACCTCAATTTCCTCTCAAAACACAGTTCACACGGTGTTACATTGAAAAAAAGTCACCTGAAGACATACACAGATTTTACCGCAGCTATCATCTTCACATCTAAGAATTCAGCAAATTTCTTTAAGAAACTAAAGAACATTTTTAGAAATTCTTAGCAATGAACTTAAATCACAAAGCATTGGAATAATCAGTAATACATGTTATTGAAAGTGGCTGCTCTGATCATTTGTGATGAACATACAGTAAGAGTGCATGACAGTGTTATTATCATGCAAATGACAGTATAATATCTTACTTAAATGGACTGTGACTGTGTCATAGTTATACTCGTGGACTTCTGTTTATGGAAAATGCATATTTTCAGTATAAATTATTCTGCTCCTATCCTTTAGTTGCAGATATGTCAGTTGTGGTGTATTTCGACAAACAGTTACTCACTGGTGACCTTTAGCAGTGTGGGAATCTGATAATAGGCCGCGATCTCACATGAAAATTCAAGTTCAGGCGAGATCAAACTGTGGTGCTTGAGTTATGCACATCTTTTTTTACAAGGCTGTAGAAATAAATATGCACACTTCCAGTGTTGCTTAACACTGTAGTACTTAATTTGTCCGTTTTTCATTAGATTGCCTGTTTTTGAATATAAAGAACCTGTATAGTACACTGTTTCACAGCAAGAAACATCTATTGCTCATTGTATTATCCTATGTGTTTTATTGGAGTGTCATGTGGTTGGTCTTTTTATATGAAAATTTGCCAAATAGAATAATTGATCAATGAGCATTAATCCCATTTTAATCCCATAAATTTCATCTCACTTTTTTTTTTAGCTTAATTGTAAATTTGAGTTTTTTTCTAAACACTGTTTACTACTTGCAATGTTTGTTTGGTTTTCCAATCAATAAGTAAATGTGCATCAAACTAACAGCACAATAGAACAGGGGTGCAATAATTCTGACTTAATATATTTTAATCTATAATTCTTGTTAGGCAGTAGCCTATTATTTCTTGTTAGATAAATGGTTTGCAAGCATTGCTTATATTCACCCAGTTTTACCCAGTGTATTGCATATTCTACATAGATCCATTCACTATATTTATTTTCATAGCTTTCAGATTGCACATTGATTGGAGGACAACACTGGGTAATATGTCGTTCCTGTGGTTCAGTGGTAGAGCTTTGCGTTAGCAGCGCAAAAGGTTGTGGGTTCAATTCCCAGGGAACACACATACTGATTAAATATAATACAAGTAATGTATAGCCTGAGTCCACTGTAAGTCGCTGATAAAAGTGTCTGCTTAATGCATACATGTAATTGTAGTGAATAATATTTAGATTTTTATCTGATTAACTGAAGAAATAATTGAGAGATCAAAATAAATTGTGAATATAGCTTTTTGAGTATTGATGCAGAAATCAGGCAATGGTGTTAATATTTGTGATTGTGCTGGTCTGTTTTTTTTTAGGTTGATTTCTCATAGAATTGTCATTATTTATGTAGTTATGTATTTTATGTGGAACACAGAAGGCATGTCTGAAGTGTTTGTCCATACAGTTAAAGATATATATATAAATATAGCTGTCAGATAACATTACCGGAGCGCAGTCAGGTATATAATGACCACATTATACTCCTGAATCAGTTGTGATGATATGTCATTGAGTTACGTTGCATTGCTGTTTAAGGGAGGTTTTATTTGCTTGGTTACAATTCAGACAGATACTTGGATGCAGAGGATTTAGATGCTTAGGGCCTGTGATTTTCTTTGGCTTCTTGTGAGCTGCTAAACAAGTCACACATGTGAGGAGAATAGAGTTGATTGGCATTGAATAGCACTGAATAGAGCTGATTAGAATGATTTTTGGTGGTCTGATATCCCATCATTAGCCAGTTTTCCATCCAAGGATTTTTTGCAAAATTTTTTACAGATATAGCTGATTGTTTTTCTGTAGTTCAAAAGTGCATTAAACAAAACAGCGCAAAAATTGGATGGAAACTTGGCTATTGTTATTTCACAAAAGGTTAAAGGAACAGCACTGCATTTGAGGAGACAGTTAGACCAGATTTATTCATTTATGTTTTAGGTAGTGTTTTGTGTGTGCTGACCGACTCGCTCTTGCGCCCACAGTGTCCTCTGGGGAAGACATCAGTCGTGGCGTATAGCATCTTCTTTTATTACTGAGTCCAATGGATACATTGTTTGGCCTGCGTTTCAGACGGAAAGCCTGTGAGCCAAGCGGACCCAGGCGCTCCAGCATGTCACTTCCAGGGATTAAAGCGCGGCGGCGCTCCAGTGTGTCACTTCCAGCGAGTAAAGCACGGCGGCGCTCCAGTGTGTCACTTCCAGTGAGTAAAGCACGCCGGTGCTCCAACACGGGCCTGGCATCAGCGGGCCTGGCTCAGAGACGCAGGTCTAGTGCTCAGCTCCAAATCAGCAACGTGCAGGGGGTCTTACACCACAGCAGAGGACACTTCACCAGGAGGAGGTCGAGTGGAGGAACAGCCTGCCTGGCCCCACGGTTCGCTATCCGACGGAGACCAGCTGCCAAACACCACAGCATTCACAACCAGCTCCTGGGACCATCACTGTTTTTGGCTGGCGTGATGCAAATGAGTGAAGATCATGAAACTGAGAATAAGAGTGAAGAAGAATACTCCTCTCTCTCTGATAGTGACTGTAGCCAGGAGGAGTACAAGCAAGCAGGGATGGATTTAGAGTTGGAGTCTGATAAGTCTCTGACGTGGTTGGCTGAGGGTTGGATGCCGGGGGAAAGTATTCAGCCTCGTCCCCTCCTCCGTGCCCCACGCTGCCTGAGGCGAAACTCCTCACACCTACTTCCTGCTGAAGCCGTTTACCAGAGCCCAGCCTCTTTTGGACTGTACGGCCGTTACCGTAGGACCAGTCAGGCACAGGGTCTGTCTAATGTAGGTGGATTGTGGACAGGGAGGCGAAATTCTCTTGCAGGTCCAGGATCAGTCGCACTGTACAGGAGGAGTTCTCCTTGCTGGACAGATCTCAGTCTCTCACACACACTGCAGGGAACTGATTACAACCCACAGATTGACACATGGAGTGAATTCCTATCGTATGTAGAGCCCTAACTACTGCTGTATGTCTCAGTATGTGTGTGTTTGTAATGTTTTCACCGAAAGCTATTTGGACTTTGCGATCACATTTTAATGCTGTATGTGAAGAGTACATATACAGTTCATTTCCCTTTTCAAACTTTCAGCACTACATAATTTAAACTCCAAAGTAAATGACTTTAATACTAGCCTTACTGTATATTGAGCGCTTCAACAGTGATTCCAGTGTAGGTGATCATGGAACTTTGTCTCTTGTATTCTTGTATTCTCTTTGATATTTGGACTTTTACAATAGTAACGTTTTTTCTTCTTCTTCTTTTTTTAGCTGTATTTGCAAGAAATAAGATTGGTGAAGTTTTAGAGAAGTGGGATTATTTTATGAGTGTCAGTTTGTATCTCACTTCTCCTGAGACATTTTTTTGTTTTCTTTTTTTTAATTCTTTTAATAGTTTGCATGTGACGAACACTGTTGAACAACAGGAACTTAATGTATTGTTTTGTTTGACATTTTTCCTGTCCTTCTTTATGCATGTGTACATCCGGGCTATATGTACATTGAGTTTCTGTTCATCATTTTTCCTTTGTTTTATGGGACCTGTCTATTTTGTGTTTGTCTGTAGGAAGGCCATTGCCAAGTCCGGTCTCCAGCACCTGTCATGCCAGCCCAGTGCTGCGGTGTTGGCCAAGGGGGAAACGGACCGAGAAATACGCAGCACAGTGGACTGGAGTGTGAGTAACACAAATCTCAATAATCAAGACTTCAGATCTCTATTCACTGTGCTCTTGATAGAGCTGCAGTTATTTAATGTGATTCTTTGTATTTGAGCAGGAATCCGCTCTGTATGGGGAGCACATCTGGTTCGAGACCAATGTCTCTGGGGACTTCTGTTATGTTGGAGAACAGCACTGTTACGCCAAGACCCTGGTGAGTGTGTGTTCTGTAGGAATGCCAGCGTAAGTCCCTCTTTACTCTGTTAAAGATAACAAAGTGAGTAAACAGAGGAGAGCAAATAGTGGGACGAAAGTGAGATGAGACAAATTCCAGATTAGAGAGATTATAAAATGGTATAATATACTGTACAGCAAAATGATGATGAAGAATATAGTAATGGATGGTAAAGGGAGAAATAAGAGAGATTCTCTCAGTTGCACATTTCTGTTTTTCACTTATTTTCTCTCTTATCGTAATGCTGCCCCCTGTTGGTTAGCTTACAGAATGCATTTCAGAATTTCAATTATGTGCACTAAATCATTATGATTTAGTTCTTGATTGTTAATTTTTCATCAAGTGAAGATCCCCTCAGTCAGAGCAAATCTAATGTCTCTTTTTCCCGTTTTTCACAGCAAAAGTCTGTTGCTCGAAAAAAATGTGCCGCTTGCAAGATCGTAGTTCACTCCATCTGCATTGAACAGCTGGAAAAGGTGAGTGCCGTTAACAGTGGCAGGTAGAGTTCAAGACTTGATCTGACACTGCATCACAGACCATACATGTTCCTCCCTTCAGTTATTGGACTGGAATGTTCCGCCCCAAGGGGAGGGGCTTGATGAGGTGCCTCTCAAAGACCCATCATTCAGAGTGAGAAACCCTCTAGCTTTTACTCAGACTCGACTGGGGCTAATGGATCACTCACACATCTGATCTTAGTAAAGACTGGTGACTGTCTGGCCTGATAAACCTAGAACAGCCAAATAACAGAAAGGTTTTCTTGCCAGACATGTTCTTTTTTCTTATTAGTACCTTAATCACTATCAATGTGATCGTTCAAGTCAGTGTGGGGTTGTTGGTGGAGTTTTATTTTACCCATGAGGCACAGATCCTGTGTGCTCACTCTTGAATCTGGCTGGGGTCTTCAACAGTTTCTGTCTGGTATGTGGGGCTGGTTGTGGTGAAATGATGCTTGAGCAGAGATGATTTTAATCATACTTCACACTAATCACTAATAAACTCAGAGAAGATGTAAAGTAAGTGGTGCTTTTGGTTTTGGTTCTGTTCTCATATTCACTTTAAAAAACCAAAATGTATGTTTCCCTCTGTAGAATTACAGAGGGACTACTGTGTGTTTCATTGTTGGGTTTTAAATTTGGGTAAATACTGAATAATTTTCTTTCAGATAAACTTCAGATGTAAGCCATCTTTCAGGGAGTCAGGTTCACGGAACATCCGGGAAGTGAGTTTCTTCTTTTTCTTTCTAAATATCTCTTCCATTCTGCCTGTTTTCCGATTCTGTCAAACTTATTGCTGTTAAACCTTTATAGCTTGATATAAACAGCCAACAGCAGTGTGCTAAAAGACAGTTGTTTTTTTGTTATTGTCATTGTATTTTTATCATTTTATCATTTTTTTTTTTTATCACAAGTTCTTCGTCTTCTTGATTGTTATTTGTAAGTTTGACCCTGGACTGTTTTACACACAACACTTCAGGGGAAAATGCTGTTTGCTGTTTAAATCTTTCTTTTACCCTTTGTACACGTCTCCTATGTCACTCTCACTGCTGTAATCCATCCCTCGTCTCCTCACCCCTATCTCTCCACTGCACTTTTGCTCCTCTTTGTGCCTTGTCTCTTCCTGTCTCCCATCTTGCCTTGTTGGGTTAGCACACCTGGCGACGCAGAGCTTTCAGAGGTCGCCGTGCTTTGGAGCAAATGAGAGGTGCTGCAGCTAAATGTAGTGCGCACCCCTCTATCACGCAGGTATCACACACACATCCACACAGATGTGATGACACCTTTGTACTTGGCTAAATGAGGGCTTGTACATTCCTGTTCTTTACAACACAATAAATAGATTTAGATTTGCTAAATTGCCCAGACTATTACCCTTAACCCTAAAAGTCATCTTAAAACTGCAAAAACATATTGATAGATAAGTTAATAATAATAAATGTATACTTAATTTTTTTTAATGTGAAAAATTGGAATATAGGTTTCTCTGAGGGAGTTTGTACACCAAGGATCTAAGCAGACATTTTCCCACACTCATACAGACATTTCATGATGACATTCAACTCTGAGTTTACAGGCATTTGGAAAACATCTCCAGAGGTCTTCTGTTCCCATGATTTCTGTTCTGCTGTCTGTTCCTGTTCATACCATACCCCAAACCTCAGATTTGATCTTAATACCCCCGAAGCACAACCCCACAACATTACTGCTTTGATGTGGCATTTTTAGCACAGATTGCCATAATCTATTGATGCCACAGCTTTATGAGATCTTGTGTTTTTTTTTTCATGGCAGCCAGCAATAGTTCGACACCACTGGGTCCATCGGAGAAGACAAGAGGGCAAATGCAAACAGTGTGGAAAGGTGGGAGGAATGGATCACAGCACGAGTGTAGTTGAGAAATTATGTATATTACATGTACGTTTCAAAAGACTAATGAATGAATTCTAAAGTTTATAACCGAATCTGATCTCCACCTACAGGGGTTTCAGCAGAAATTTGCCTTTCACAGTAAAGAGATTGTAGCCATTAGCTGCTCCTGGTGCAAACAAGCAGTAAGTCTCTCAGGCTGTATGCGTTAGTGTGTTTTCATGTCGCAGAGTATGTAAATGTGTGTAACTTTCCTCTCTTTCTCTTTTTGTCTGCAGTATCATAATAAGGTGACATGCTTTATGCTGCAGCAGATAGAAGAAGCGTGTTCATTAGGAGCACATGCTGCCGTTATAGTACCTCCTACCTGGATCATACGGCTTCGCCGACCTCAGGTGTGCACACATCCACACTTTGAATTAGATAATGAATTTAATTTGGTGGCTTGGTAAATTATTATGCAGTGATATCAGCATCTCTATGGCTAAATTAAATGTAAAACGCTAAATATAAACACCTTCCGTACAAACACTAAGGCATTCTGGCTAAACAGTGCTCTGAGCAGCATTTCTACAGACAGATCTAAATCTTCAAATCATGGTTTAGTATTACTTACTTTTGCAAATGTGTTGAGAACTTGAGAACTGGAGAGAGGATTTTCATGCTGAAATGTAAATTTTCCTCAACAGGTACTGTAGTTTTCCACTGTGTTTTTAATGAATGTGTTTGATTTTACTGTGGAGTGCATTTCTAATGTTATCGTGCGACTTTTTAACCATAGTCCTCACTAAAGTCAAGCAAAAAGAAGAAACGAACATCTTTCAAACGCAAATCCAGCAAGAAAGGAGCAGAGGTATGTGTACAGTCAAGTAATTGTTTATGTTTGCCAGATAATGATTCAGTTAAATAAGCAACACTTTGGGGGATTTTTACACCTTCACCCCTAGTCTCTCTCTCCCTCTCTCTCTCTTTCTTCTTAACCAGGAGGCTCGATGGAAGCCCTTCATTGTGAGACCAGTTCCCTCTCAACTCATGAAGCCACTGCTGGTGTTTGTAAACCCAAAGAGTGGAGGAAACCAGGTATTATAATTACACGCTATAACAAAGACATGAAGTAATTATTCAGTACTAATTACATTGATAATCATTAGATAAACAATAAAAATGATAAATCAGCTATTTCCCTCCGGCTGTCTCGTCCTCTCTCAGGGAGCTAAAATCATCCAGTCGTTTCTGTGGTGTCTGAACCCTCGGCAGGTCTTTGATCTCAGTCAGGGGGGTCCTCAGGAGGGGTCAGTACCTGCATGTGGAATACTTCACTACAGGAGTTCCCTGTTTTTGTCATCCAAATCAGTTTTTCATCAACTCATAAAAAAAGCAGTTAGTTTGGGTTGTCCTGCTTCAGAATAACAATACTTATCTGGCTCACTGGTATGATGTGTTTCAATAAGATGATTGTTGTTTATATGTGTATTAATTTTTTATATATATATTTTAGCTTGGAGATGTATCGCAAAGTTCACAACTTGAGAATTTTGGCCTGTGGTGGGGATGGCACGGTGAGTGTGTATGTTTATGTGAGAATAATCTGCTAAGAAATAGAAATAGTGTAATATTGTAGATGTTAGCTGAATGGTTTATGTAGGAATTATGAACCCCTCCACCAGGGGGCGGCACTGTGGTCTTATCTCCTAGCCTGTGAGCTGCAACACTGTTCAGATGAGTCATGTGTTTGTTGAGGAGTTTTGTTTGCTAACATATAATGCTAATGTGTGTGTCCTGGTTTACCCCACGCTGTCACATTTCTGTAATCCATCTGTGTGAGTAATTAAGAGTGTTAAAGTGGAGTCATATTTCATACCCTAACTTTGGTTTGGTAAAAGTGCCTTAAGCCCAACCGAAATGAGGAGTTTTAATCCACCCTTCCCATCGCTGGTCTTCCTCCCTGCTGAACAGCTGAACTGCTGTTTTCTGAGTGAAACACTCCAGGTGTTCTGCTGTGGTTCTGTGTGGTTCTCTAGGTTTGATGTGGTTTTACAAAACAATATATCTAACTCTGACTTGTTTGTCATTAAGGTTTTAGATGGTTTTAGCCATGTGTGTATGTGATAGGATTTTTTTGTTGTTGATTTTTATGGATTTTGTTCAATGTTTTTTAAATATTATTTAAATATCTCTCTCTCTCTCTCTTTATCTCTCGCTCTCTCTCTCTCTCTCTCTCACTCACTCACTCACTCACTCACTCTCTCTATCTCTATCTCTTTCTCTCTCTATCTCTCGCTCTCTCTCTCTCACTTTCTTTCTCTCTTTCTCTCTCTCTCTCTCTCTCTCTCTCTCTCTCTCACTCTCTCACACACAAAATCATGTTGATTGATGCTTCTTTGACTCAGGTGGGCTGGATTTTGTCCGCTCTTGATCAGCTGCAGCTGAACCCTTCTCCTGCTGTGGCAGTACTTCCTCTGGGCACAGGAAATGACCTCGCTAGGACGCTAAACTGGGGTGGGGTGAGTGAAATCTGCACAGTCAGACGCATTCATTTCAAACATCAGTCAGAAGAACTTTATTATATTCCTTGATTGTAAATTTCATTGTGATTCATGCAGCATAATCTGCTCATGCATTTGTAGAATGGTTTACTGAATGGACTTTTTTTGTACAACTGTATGCATGTAGGGTTACACAGATGAACCTCTAAGTAAAATCCTGTCTCACGTTGAGGATGGGAATATTGTGCAGCTGGATCGATGGAATCTCATTGTGAAGCCCAACCCAGAGGCGGGGTCAGAGGAAAGAGACGAGCAGGTGACAGACAAGGTACACTAAGAGCTCCACCCACAGGACGGTTTCTCTATGTTTAAGCAGCTGAAGAGTGACTGATGCTTTTCTGCTCCACAGCTCCCTTTGGACGTCTTCAATAATTACTTCAGCCTTGGCTTTGATGCTCATGTGACTTTAGAGTTCCATGAATCCCGAGGTTGGTGTTAAGGCACTAGTCTGTCATATAAATGTGACTGTTTAATAGCTAGACAGTGGCTGTGTGAGAGTAAAGGCTCGAGTTTCTTTTGCGAGGTCATACTTGTTGGTGCTAATTGAGATTAATGTTGGTTTGTCCTCTTACTCCTCAGAGGCCAACCCTGAGAAATTTAACAGCCGATTCAGAAACAAAATGTTCTATGCAGGGGTAAGTGAAACACACATAAACAGCCAAGTTGTCTATTTTCTAAATGCATGCTATTTTTTTATGTGTGTGTGTGTGTGTATGTATATATATATATATATATATATATATATATATATATATATATATATATATATATATATATATATATATATATATATATATATATAATTTATTTTTTTAGTTTTGACATTGTAATTCTCAGTCAAAATGTCATAATGGACTCTTCCAGTATGGTGGGCTCCTCCAATCATTTGGTCCACTTAATCTCCACCTCTATCTTACAATCGACTATGAGATCTGCCTTTATCCAATCTTTAAACAATGCATAGAAACAAGTCCCTGCCCAACATAATTTTTTTTCTTTTCAGTAACCTGTTTCTTTGTATCACAATACAGAGAAAAGTATCTGTTGCTACTTCTGTTAAACATCATGACTTTAATAATTGCAAACCTCTTTGTCAACCACAACATTAATAATGTGACGGTGAGTTGGCGGTGACAGAAATGCAAATGATGTTTCCTTTTTCTACAGACAGCGTTTTCTGATTTCTTGATGGGCAGCTCCAAAGACCTGGCTAAACACATTAGAGTGGTGGTACGTATGGAGCAGGCCGAAACAGGCCCCTTTGTGCAAAACAAGAGGGGAAATATGTGTGTTTTGAAATGCAAATGAAATTGCTGTGGTTTTTTTAGGTTTGACTCTTAAGTCTCTGCGTTTGCATGCTTGTTTGTTTGCATTTCTTCCTCTTGGTCTTTAGCACTGAGAGGTAGTCTGCCTAAATTTGAGTTGCAACCTTTTTTCTGCTGACTGTTGGTTTGTTTTGCTGACTTATTTAGTTTATACCTCTATCTTCTCTCTCTCTTATTCTCAATAGTGTGACGGCACAGATTTGACCTCTAAAATCCAGGATTTGAAGCTGCAATGCCTGGTCTTCCTCAATATCCCCAGGTAACACACACAATAATTTTCTGTTTGTTCTTTCTTACGCTACCATTCAAAAGTTTGGCATCTGTAAACTTTCCTCATGTTTTTGAAAGAAGTCTCTGATGCTCAGCAAGGATTTACTTAATCAAAATACTTTAAAAATATTTTTACAATTAAAAATAGCTATTTTCTATTTTTATGTATTTTTAAATGTGTTCCTGTGATGGCAAAGTTGTAGATAAGTCTGTGTGAAGAGTGCATGTTTGGATGTTCATATTAACACAGGTACTGTGCGGGCACTATGCCATGGGGCAACCCAAGTGAGCATCATGACTTTGAGCCTCAGCGTCATGATGATGGCTGCATCGAGGTCATTGGCTTCACAATGACATCACTGGTATGTTTCACCTTCTTGAATTAGTTTGAAGTGAGTTTTTATACTACGACTGGTGGATTTACAGTCCCCGAATTGTTTGTTATGACTGTAGGCCACGCTGCAGGTCGGAGGTCACGGTGAGAGGTTAAATCAGTGTCGAGAAGTCACCCTCACCACCTCTAAGTCAATCCCCATGCAGGTGGATGGCGAGCCTTGCAAACTAGCTCCATCTGTTATTCACATCTCCCTGAGAAACCAGGCCAACATGGTGCAGAAAACCAAGAGACGCACATCAATACCACTGCTCAACGAGTGAGTGCAACATGCTCCTGTGTGAATACTATATCATATATTCACTACATGGTTACCCTGGCCAGATATTTTTATGAGCTCTGTAGAAAAAAATGCTGTCAAGTCAAATTCATCTTTATCTTTGTCCCTTTTGTGTTTTCTCTTTTTGTCTTATGAATCCCTCCCAAAATAAGAGTGTTAAAAGGCAGAGGGAGAGAGAGTTTGTAACTATAATTGAACAAAAATAACTTACTTAGGGTGTCTAACACAACATCTTTTCCATGTAATCCAAACCAAGAAAAAAAAACTACACTGATGAGCTAACTTTTCTCGAGTGTGGGTAGTGTGTCTCACTTTTGTCCATCATCTCCGACCACATAACATTTTGTGCAGCAGTGGTAATATGTGACCCTGGACCACAAAACCAGTCTTAAGTGTCAATTTTATGATTTACGATCTTAAAGCTGAATAAATAAGCTTTCCATTGATGTATAGTTTATTGGGATCGGACAATATTTGGCCGAGATGCAACTATTTGAAAATCTGGAATCTGAGGGTGCAAAAAAATCGAAATACTGAGAAAAGCACCATAAAGGTTTTCCAAATGGATTCTTAGTAATGCATATTTTAATCAAAAAATAAGTTTTGATATATTTACGGTAGAAAATATCTTCATGGAACATGATCTTTAAATCTATAATTTTGACCCATAAGTTTTTGGGCTATTGCTACAAATGTACCCCACTGACTTAAAACTGGTTCTGTGGTCCAGGGACACACGTTATTGCCGCTGAATTCAGTCAGTAACTGGTTCTGGATTATTTACAATATTATCATGTGAAGTATTAAGTATTAACATGATATTAATATTTTAATTTTTTTTATCACGGTTATCACTAAAACTGGTATATAGCAAAACCCCAGGTATGTACTGTATGTATGTGACACCAAGGAGAAGGTCTGCAATTTCTGAATGAAAGAGCATGACTGCTTTTTAAAATGGCACAGCACCAAAATGTGTACACACACACACACATTTAAGTATTTGTATGAGCTGATGCTTAAAAAAATAGTTGGAGTGAGCAGAAAGTTAAACTGCTGGATTGAAGTCTCTTCCTATTGAGCGGTCACTGAAAGTGTGTAAATTTAGTGTGATTTATTCGCTGTCTCATTTCTTTTCCTTGACACTTGAAGTGAATAATATATTACCCTCATAAATGGCTGCTAAGGACAGACGCTTGCTTAGACCTGCTGAAATTAGATAATCGCTCTCTCTCTCTGTCTCTCTGAGGTTTTGATAATTTCACACTTGGCTGATTTGAGGTGAACGAATTGTATCAACGACAGATAGGCCTGTAATGAAACCTCATTTAAAAGCTAAATATCGGAAGTGGAGACAGATTTAATTAGTGTGGTGACAGCAGCACTGTTTAGTGAAGTGCAAGGCAGTGTCCCTAGCCAAGACCACATTATACTCACTGTTACACACAGCTGTTCTTGAAAGCTTTGTTTTGCACTGTACATCCTTTGTGTCTGCATGTTGTTGCTTCTTTATTTCTATACATGTTATTTTCCATCCAGTAGTCAGCAGCCATTTCCAGAACGATTACGGATCAGAGTGAGCCGCATCAGCATGCACGATTATGAAGCTCTGCACTACGACAAGGAGAAACTCAAAGAAGCGTGTAAGTAGAAAACACACACATTACAGTCCAGAAAATACACTTGTGACTCCTGATGTACTGTGATTAGAGGGTTAGTTCAAAGACATAACCATGTCCTGAGCACTGGAGGAGGGAAGGGTTGTCATGTTCGTTTGAATTAAAGGAATTCAAAAGTGGTTTAAGAAAACAAAGAAACAAGAACGTAAAAGATATTGTTGGTCTAATGGCCTGTTCACTCCAAGAACAATAACTGTAAAGATAACTATTAAGATCAAGATATCAGCATCCACACCAATACTGTTCTGTTTATTATAACACAAGCTGCAGTTATGTCTTCTGCTGCTTTAAACGCACCACTCTTTAAAAATCAGGTGGATTCTGATTGGTTGTCAATGTTTTTATTGTTTATCAGCTGGACAGAAACATTCAGAAAGATGTTCCACATTCCAGCAATAACATTCCTCTGTGTTTTTATCATTATAGTTGTGGTGTGGAATTATTTTTAAATGAAGTTATAAATGTTTTTGTCATCCTAGCAACAAACACAGCTGTGCTTAATGGAATGCAACAGAACAGCATCAAGAACATTGAATATTTGTAATTATTAGGGGGAGGAGGAAACGTGTCCTCCTCAATCCACTTGTCAAGTCTGATGATGGTTTGCAGGTTTCCAAGGGCTCCATCAAATCCCAAAAGCAAACCACATACAGTGCTAGTAATAAATGCTCCTGTGTACTCTAATAGTGCTTGAAATATCATGATCTTAACCTTTATCATCTCCATACAGAAATCTCTGTTGGTCAGACAGTGATTCATCTTTTCTGAATCATTAAAATATTGGTGTCTGGGATACTATGACTGTAGAGTATACCGTGAATTTTTTAAATCTTAGCTTAAATCTGTGTTTTAAAGAAGCAATGCTTATAAACAGCTGTTGAGAGAGCATGCTCACTTTTAACGGAGTACAGGCTTGGACCCAGAAACTCTATTTGTTATGTCACAACTTAACAAGTGGATATCTATAGTGGTTATGGCCCTAGGTTAGCTTGCTCAAAAATGGACAGAAGTCCTTTAGATTTTATTCAATGTATTTATTTCTCTTGTGTTTTGTAGAAGTACATTCAAGCTGCAGTTGTATTTCTCAGCACTAGGTGTCGTCCCATCTCTGCAGTGAGTGATTATTGCGTGAACTTGATAGAATTCATTGAATCTTTGAGAATATATTCAGATGCAGCTTTATGTTGCATCTTATGTGTTTATGACATTTGACCCATCAGAGATAACGTCACACATTTCTGGTTTTGGCTATGTATCAGCAACTATTCCCATAAATCAATTCTCAGCCTCACAATAAATTTAGAAAGATTTGTTTTATCCTTCTAGTGTGCAGGAATGTCTTTTGTGTGTTTGTGAGCAAGCAACAGTAAGGGCATATACATGTGCAGTTATAATCAAGATATTTGTCTAAGTATACATGACACAATTTGTAATCCGATCATTTGAAGTATTGAACACTCATTGCACATCACCTGTTTTTCAGATGTGCACTATGTAGAGACAAACTGTAGTGTGATTAACTTCCATACATGCTGCACAAAGCTGAGCTGCAATCATATTATCTAGGCCTGTTTAGTCTGTCATCTCAAAACAAAAACTGACTGCCGTGATGTTCATGTAACATCATAGAAAGACAAATTATTGCTCACTTTTAAAGTGCATGTCAGCTGTGAGGAAGCGATTAGCTCTTTGCCGTTCATAAAGCTGTTCTGTACTCTCTCCTTTGTGATACAAAAATATACCACACTTCCCTGTTTCTCATCTGCTTTCTGCTGTCAGTACCTCTGCACCCTTCAGAAGAGCCTTGACAATACCACCAACAGAACAGAAAGAGAGAGAGAGAGAGAGAGAGAGAGAGAGGAGAACAAACCTGAATTGAATTTGGGAATGACTATTCGGATGTTGCTAAGCAACCCAACATTCCTCAATGAAAGAGACCTCTCCCATCTTTCTCTCTCTCTCTCTCTCTCTCTGCTCGTTTCTTCCTTCTTCCACTGTCGCTTTCTCTCTGTGTCACTCTCTCGCTTCCCACTCTGTCAGAGAAGCTGGCTGTCCTCTTGAGAATGCTCATTTAATTTAGAAATATTACCCTGCCTCCGTCTCTGAAGCCTGTGAGGCTCAGCTCGGCTCGGCTCGGCTCAGGGTAGGGCATGACTACTGCTCCTCCAGCTTTCAGATCTACACTACTGTATCTTCATGATGCTAAGGGTGGTCGAGTCTATAAACTCTACAGTTAGGATCCGTGCTTTTTACCCTTGGACTTGAGAATATCCCTATGCATGAGAGGACACATGTACTGCAGACACATCATATTTCATCATATTCTCTCACTGACAGCACATTTAAGAGCAGGCCTACAGGCATGTGTCTACAAATTGCCTGCAGTGGTTTAGACTCTAGTGCAAGAAAAATGCCTCATCCTATTACTGTCCGACCCCGTTTCTTGAGGAATCTGTGGATTAGTTTGAAGGAGTTTGATTGGGTCTGAGCCAGTGCATGTTGCATACAACTGCCATAAACCATATTCATCAACTGTTCTGCTCACACATGTATTCATAGATACAGAGATGAATTAGCTTACACCATACATCAGTGGTTCCCAATCCTGGTCTTGGAGAACCCACCACCACTGCACATTTTAGATGTCTCTCTCTATTCAAACACACCTGATTCAACTCATCAGCTCCAAGACCTCAAATGTGTGTGTCAGATCAGAGACCAGACCGTAAATGTGCAGTGCAGGGGGTTCTCCAGGACCAGGATTGGGAAACACTGCCATAGTTTCTTTCTTTCTTTCGCAGTCGTCTTTTATTTTTAGTCTTTCGTCCACTGCTGATCAGCATCTCCTGAGAGGAACAATGTGGGGCAGGTTTCTCACAACACACAGTAGACTGTTACTGTGAGAGGGATAGAAATATTCTGTTTCTTCTCCTCATCCCTCGTTCTAACTTCTCTTTTTATCTCCTTCCTTATCGTAGCAATTCCACTGGGTCTCATCGTTGTCCCGGGAGACAGTGATTTGGAAGCCTGCAGAGCTCACATCGAGAGACTACAGGAGGTAAAAAAAAATTAGAAGGTTGGATAAAAGTGAGAAATCTAGAGGACCCGAAAAAAGAGAGGAGGGAGAGGTGTATGAGTTTGATTAATGATGGGAACAGTCAGTCACAGTCACTATATAATGAGGGAGAAGTTATACTGCTCTACAATAGCGAACAGTTGTGCTCAACTGAATTGTCCTTTAGGATGCAGATAGTACATCGAGTGGCCAGTTAATGAAAAAGCTATTATGAAATCAATGAACAAATTCATTTATTCACCCTCATGTTGTTCCAAACCTGTTTGATTTTCTTTCTTTTGTGGAACATAAAGTTTGTAACCAAACAGTTTTGGTGACCATTGACCATTGAAAAAAATAAATCTCATTAATTTCACAGAGAAAAGAAAGTCATACAGGTTTAGGACAACACTGAGATGAGTAAATGATTACAGAATTGTCATTTTGGGTTAATTACCACTTTAAATTATATCTAGCTATATAAACTATTTTTATATTGTTCATTGTTAGTACATGATACCTAATGCATTAACCAATGTTAACAAATTGAACCATATTGTAAAATGTTGCCCAAAAACCAAACATTAAAATATGTTGCTAATACTATAGCCCAACAATATGCATATTTATTAATATGACATACAAAATAAGAAAACTGTTTTTTAAATTCCGATGATGCCAAACTTTCTAGACAATAATACACAGAAAAAACTGGTGTTCCTGTAGCTCAATTGGTAGAGCATTGAGCACAAGCGCAAGGTTGGGGGTTCAATTCCCCGGGAGCACATGATAGGTAAGAATTTTTAGCTTGAATGCACTGTAAGTCGCTTTGGATAAAAGCGTCTGCTAAATGCATTAATTGAATTGAATTGAATTGAATTGAATTGAATTGATAACTGATTGGTAACTGTGTAAAAATGTTTTTCCTTTTGCAAATGAATCCATATTCAGCCTTATGTACTATTGTTTTTTGAATCCAAGCCAGCATCCGCCTCATGTAGCTTGTTTCTGTGAAGTGACGAATGAAATACTGTAGTTTAATCAGACACACAGTCTTTGACATCAGCGGCTAAAAGTAAGGTGTAGTGTTTTTAAAAAATCTATTCATATAATTTACTGCTGTGAGTATACTCATTTTCTGGTTAAGTGAACATTACTTTATGTATTTACCCTTGTTTTTCCCCTACTGTTGTGTGCCACCAGTTGAGAGCAGCTGGTATAGATGATCTTATCCATTCATTCCACACCATTCCTTGTTTTAGTTAATACTAAAATACAAAAAAAAAATCTGTCGGGAAACTGTTTTTATAACTTCACAATCAGATGAAAAAAAAATACTTCAAAACCAGTCAGAGTTTTCATTTCAGAGGTATAAGTGTAGTAAATGATGATCTAATTTTAGAGGGGAAATCTCTCTCACACACACTCTCATACACTCTGCAGCAGGTCATAATAAAACACCTTTCACAGTAAGGTTGTGTGAGTGTCTGTGGCACAATAAAATGTTCTTTAAAAATAAGAGTAGTCTCAAATTCCCATGCTCACATTCATTCACATTCTTTAGTGTGTTCTCTCAGAAACACTGTTGTCAACCTGCTGCAAACGTATATGACTGAGTATGTATCTGAACTGACTGGCTGATCTGATGGGCTTAGTGAGTGTTTATCTAATTGAATGGGGCCTCCTGCAGGACTTTGTGTCGTGTCACCCATCTCTGCAGCGGCTGGTGCTCCAGGTGGGTGAGACACCTGCGAGAGGTGAGACAGGCACTCCTGGAGCACTTTCAGGAACAAGCCTGGAAATACAGCCTGGACAAAGAACCGAGAAATCCAAACACAAACCCAAACTAGATCAACTTCAGCAGCACATTTGTGTACTCTAAAAGTAGGCTCGGAGGCAGACATGTTTACCGTGAGAGTGCATAAACCCCTAGAGAGATCAAGTGAGCAAGAGAGTTGGTTTTCAAATAGAGCTTAACATGATCCCTAAAGCAGAGTATTCTGCCATTCATCCTAAATCTCTCCCACATCAGAGATTAAGAGCACTCTAGCGCCTCCTAGACACTAACATGTTTATAGGCATGATGACCCTAACCCTTGTTAGTACAGCATTCCCTTATTACAGATGTTATGGGTGTAATTTCAAATAGTTGAATCCACTCGTTCAGAACTCGGTTCCCTGGATATTTCCTCTGGGTCCTAAGTGCTCCTGTGTGCTTTGTTTGGATGGATGCCTTGGCTCAAGTTTAGCCTCTGTTGAGAATGGCAGCCTTCTTTATAGTGATGCTGCATGCAGGTCTTGTGTTCTCGTGTGCTTTGTATGTAGTCTTTTGTAGTGTGTATTTGACTCTGTTGCATGACTTATGTAGATCTACAAATGGCAGTTTGCTGCTTTAGGGAAAGAACTAATGTGACCGAAAATAAGACAGGTCTTTGTGTGTGTGTGTGATGAAAATGGTAAACTAATGCATTTCATATACTGTTCATTTGCTTTGAGTGGCATACACTAATCAGTATTTTACCAACCGTTCTTCTTTTCCTATCTCCTACCCTGTACTTTCTTCTCCTTTCATTCACAGGAAGGTGATGGGACGAAATTGAAGGCTTTGTCATCTCAGAGGCTGTCTCCAAAATGGTGCTTTCTTGACTGTGAGTACTCACATAGTCTGGATGTTAGAATTCAGAGTCCGATCTCTGGTACTGAACAGCAAGTGTGCCATGGTGGTCCTCAAGAATGTGGGCTGGAGTTGTGTTTATCATTGCACAAAGCTGGAGGAGTTTGCCGTGAATAAAATGGCAAAGAGTAAAGGTCAGAAATTCAAAACCATGAGTCAGACCCACAAAATATTTTCTTTTCTCAGTGCTAGAATCAAAGCTAGGAAAAGACAGAGTCATGAATCTCCATACTAAAGAACAGAATCTACTGACAGACTTTTATTCATCAAGGATGCAATAAATTGTGCGTTGTGTTTTATAATGTTTAAAATATTTTTTTAATAAATGCTGTTCTTTTGAAGTTTCTATTAATGAAACTTAAGAATAAAAGAAATGAATGGCTGCCGAAAACTCAGCTTTTCCATCATATTAATACATTTTTAAATATATTCCATACATTTTTTAAATAAATGCAAATAGGGAACAGTTTTTTATAACATTATAATATTTCACATAATTACTTTTGTTTACTGTATTTATGATCAAATAAATGCAACCCTGGTGAGCATGCAGTAATAGAGTTCTTTCAGAAACAGTAATTCATACTGACCTCAGGGTTTTGAACAGTAGTGTATTTAACAGTGCTTTGTTTGATTTACGCTCCACCCTACAAGCTCATTGTTGGCATTATGCATACCTTCATGTGAACAGCCTTCCAGTTCTTGTAGTAATCTCCTTTTTGATCAGTGTGAAGCTGTGAAGATGTGGATTAACATCAGCTCAATGAAAAGTGGAGAGTGTGACTAAGTCTTGATGAAAGGATGCAATGATGTGTTCACAACCTAGTAGTATCAATGCACACTTATATAGTGTCATATAATGGCAACTCATTTTAAATGCATTGATGAGAGAAAATGATTTAAGTCTATTAGATGACATTCTTTATATGTAAACATTCCTTAATGCACTGAACTTTCAGGAAGCAAAGAGATAAGTATACACATGAATTCCATGAGAACTGATAATTAAATAAAAATAGCTATTCACATACAGGTGATGCTTTTGTTTAGAGGTGCATTGAAGTATTGACGTTGAAAGGGCCATCAGACTTCCTTTTGACAGCATCTCAAGATACAGAGAGTCAGTCATCATTATACACAAATACTCTTTGACAGTCACATTTACATAGATCCGTAACTGCTACACATCAAACCAGTGAGGTAGTAGATCACCCTGTGAATCCCCTCTTCAATTCTTGCATCTTTCCACCTTTCATTCCAGTCCCTCCTTCCTCTCCTCCCACCGGCCCAGAGCAAAACTCATCTCCTCATTTCGAGACTAAAAAGCTTCAGAGGGCTTTATTACCAGAGCGGAGAACTGCAGGATGAGTCAGAACTGTTCTGGGTGATTGTGGCAGCACTTCTGATCTCGGCTCAGTGTTATGAAGTTACTGTTAAATAACTACAGGTGCAAGCAGGGGGAAAGTCTGATCTGAAGCCAGTGTTACACAGTTGATCAAGGATCATCGTAGATCATTCATGCCCCACAGTGTGAGGAATCATGTGTATTAATTTCTTATGCTGTAAATGTGTTATCTTCAGGTATGTGGACAAGCTCGTGGGAATTTATGTATGCATTTCCAGCATGTGCATTCTCTTTGGGAGTAATTTGTTTGAGACGTGAGACCCACAGCAATCTCTGTTTTCCCGCTCATTAAGACCACACTAGGGGGGTGTTTTGTGTCTGTGTCACACACCTTCACAAATCCAGCAACATTTTGGCAGCCTCTGATTCACTAAGATCATCTTACTGACATTTGTCGTAGCCGAGCCTGTCCAGGAGTGTCATGGGCCCATGTCAACTATGAACATATTTCTATTCTTTCTTTGTTAAGACCCAGCTAGGTTAGGTTATACTGCTGAAAATGATTGTACTCCAAAAATCAAAATCACTATAACACACACTGAATGACTACTGAAAAAAAAAAATAACCCAGGGTTTTATAGAGTGAAGACTTTGAAACAATACTGTTGTGTGTCCTGTCATCTCTTCTGCTTGAACTTGCTCTTGAATGTCTGGTTCCTAATCAGAGGCCTGATTTGTGTTGTTTTGTGTTTGCAGCTACAACAGCGGATCGTTTCTACAGGATTGATCGCGCTCAAGTGAGTCTTCCGTACAATATTTCTTGGAATAATTCAAACTAAAGTTGAGCAATTTGGGGTATCCACAAACAAACCATTCACATCTGTCTGGTGTCTGTGTCATCCCTCAGGAGCATCTTAACTACGTGACAGAAATCTCTCAGGATGAGCTGTTCGTTCTGGACCCAGAGCTGGTTGTCACAGAGACGGTCAGCACATCGCCAGGTATGCCAGACCTGGTGGATTCCTCTGGTGATGCCCCATCTGATCCATGTAAATTTGCCTTCCCATCATCCTCCTCTTCTCCACCAAACTCACCCGGTCCCAGGTGAGATATTGTAAACATACACAGACAAACACAAATGGAACCGTTTAAATGTATCCAGTGCCACTGTGCCAGCTAATCTTTGCCTTTCTTGTCAGTTTAACGGTGTAGTGATGAATGAGTTACTTTATACACACCTTCGTACAGGAGACACTTTCATTATAAGTGGCGGCTAATAACTCCGATGGCTGTTAGCTGTCAGCAGCTTCTGCTCTGTAATATCAGCCAACAGGGAGCAGTAGAGCATCGAGATGGCTAGTGGCAGGCTTTGTACAAATGCTACATTAACAACACTAATTCTAATGTACCGATAACTGTATTTTTAACATCCATCTTGGGTGCCTTATAGCTGTTGCTTTTGAGATGCTTTTTATATCGTTTTTCTATGTACACTTGTGTGTAGGCAGGTTTATACATGAATGTCTATACATGTTTGCTTGTGCAAATGATAGCAGGATAATTGTGGTTCAGCGTGAATAAAACCGAGCGTTTCCTGCAGCACAGAGCTTGATCCGATCCTCTATTTATAGAAGCCTGAAAAAGTCATACAGCACCGCAGCCCATGCTAATCTCCTGTGTGTGTGTGTGTGTGTGTGTGTGTTCAGAGGGGTAATAGAGCTCATGAAAGAGAAAAACAATACAGACAGTAATTTAGCTTTATTTCTGTATTTCTGTCTTTGTGAATCTTTAATATTTAATTATTAAATTATTGGATTTAAATTATGTCAAAATATTTAGCTTAAGCTTCATCATCACACATCTTTTCTATTTGGTAAATGTAAAAGGTCTGTCAGAAGTGTGCATTTATTTATTTTCTATAATTATATTATTTAACCTTAGATTAATATTTTGAAGAAAAGAATGAACTTCTATTGCTGGTACAGGCCGGTTAATGGCAGTCAGTGCTGATTTTGTGCTGGTCAAAGGTTGGTCATTCTGGTGAAGCTGATTGACCATGGTTAAAGGGGTCTTATGATGTTGCTAAAAATAAAATTATTTGGTGTAATGCAATGTGTTTATGCAGTTTAAGGTTAACATACTGTACATTACTGTTGCTCCTCTATGCCCTGCCTTTCTGAAACGTGTAGATTTTAACAAAGCTCATTTTTCTGAGAAGCGTATTGCGCTGATTGGCCAGGAATGTAGTGCGTTGTGATTGGCTGAATACCTAAAGCATGTGACGGAAATGTTATGCTCCTTACCAGGTTCAGGAAACTTTCCTCTGTAAAATGCGCTGCACACACTCAAATATTTGGGTTGTAAATAAAACTTGACCACTGATTTCTTCTTGTGTCCTCTTTTGGAAGACCAAACAAAGTAGTTTGGTTTTCTCAATTAAACACACAGTGTCTACATGAGACTAAATAAGAATAAAAGTTACGCCTTCTTTCTTTGTGTACACATCTGGGCGGTGTTATGCAAATCTTCCCACACAGTGACCTAGATATGTGGGGTGTGTTTGAACGAGATGTTTTAGGAAGGCTTGGCTTTAGAAAGAATATGTCTTTAGGTTTGAGACTTTAATCTTTGCGACTTTACTGATCTTCTGTGTGCACAAACAGCTTTTAACACTCCAGAGACAAAGGAAAACATGAAATGTCATCATACTGTATGACCCCTTTAATAGTGAAGAAGCCTGGTGAGCAAACCTGCATGCTGGGATCCCACAATCCGGCATCCAAAATGCAACATATTTTAAGGTTCAAAACTGTGGGGTCAGTAATATATATATATATATATATATTTTTAAAGAAATGAATGAATTTAAATTTAAAATAAATAAATAGATAATCACAGTTTCCACAAATTGATTGACCAGAATGATTGAATATGATTGCTTTGTGCTGTTTGAGTCTGGTGATGATGTCATGATTGTATAACCCAGCGGATAGGAGCTTTTGTTTGTGGCTCCCAGTGGAGAACATTGAGTGAACCCTCAGGGCACTTTCAGTCCTGATGCTGTGATTGTGAGATAACAGTCTGCCTTTTGTCTTTAGGGGCTGTGGGTACTGAAATATCCTTTATCTTTCTGTATTTGAACTTCAGAATGTCTTTCTCTTACACTCGATAGTTTCACTGTAAATGTGTCATTTGTCAGCCTTAATGATTCAAATACTACCTTTTCTCTCACCCTTTTTCTTGGGTTCACTCTAAGCCACTTAGGATTTCCACATCAAAGCTGAAGTTTTCTTTAATTATTCTTGTTTACTTCGATAATTGTGTGGTGTCTATTGAACTCTGTTGTGTTAGAAACAGCACAAGCATACAAAGCTACAAAATGTGGTTTCTGGTTCTGTAATGATTCCTCAAATACACGTCTGGGTTCTTTTTTCTTTTAAACATTGAAAAGCAGCAACATAAAAGATTTCAGATATCATTATGTCCATTCGCTTTGCTTTATGTTGCAATAGGCTTGGACATTTTCTTCTTTGTCAATACTTAAACACAGTTTCTGCAGTACTAATGACATGTTTGCGAAGCAGCGACAGTCTTCCAGAGTTTCAGAGAACTTTGGCTCGCTTTCTTGTAATTGACATCTGTCCTGTTTCCTCAGCTCATCCTTCTTTCCTTCCATTTTTGTCCGTCTTTAATTTAGCTGTTTTGCATTTCATCTTTTTCTTTTATGTATTAAATCAGTGTCACTTTTTGTTTTGGATGGAATTTTTTGGCAACTTTTCTGCTCTTGATTTGTTGTTGCTGATGCGTTTGGCAGGCATTATTACATCCCTTAACTCCCTTGGGCATGAAATAACGATCTCTCGCCGAGGCAACATTGAACATGCTTTTGCTCAATTCAGAATCACACAGAATCGCTCATGAAAGGAATATTAAATTAACAAAAAGATGTAATTAGCCTTTGTGGTGTTCTCTTTATGGTGTTAAGTGCTGCGTTTGCCAGGGTGACCTGTGGGTGAACAAAGTGACTGGAAGCTTTTTTTTTTCTTTAGTCACTTGGAATGTCTTCGTCATGTTTTTGCACTGGTTATGCTTTTCCACCAAAAGAGATCAGACTGCTGTAGGGTGATACATGCACTAGTGAAGATCAAAGTATAGTGTCTTTCTCTATCTCTCTGTCTCCATCTGTCATCTCTCCCTTTCCATTTTCTCTCACATAATAAAACTAGTGGTCCACCGAAATAGTTTTTTTGACAGCCGATTGCGATAACTTAGAGAGCAGGGTGACCGATGGCCAATATAAAAAGTTTCAAGTTTGTAGATGTCCAGTGAAGCTGATCCAGTGATACTAATAATATAAAAGCAATCGCTATAGTACTTTTTGAATACTTTTTGATTCCTTTTGTTTAACAGTTCTATCGGTCAATAAGAACAGTCTGTTAAACGGCAACAGCGCCGTCAAAATAAAAGTCCTGCCTCAACACATTGGTCAAACAGATAAACTAATCGGCCGATACCAATATTTCAGTATGATATTTCAGGTGTTTTTATTAACCAGACAGTAATTGTGGGTCTTTTGCTTTTTATGTTACAAAGACTTTAGAACAATTACAGAACTAGCTCACACATCAATAGATTTGTTAGCAGTTGGAATGTGGTACATCACATCATTTTGTTTATTTTTATTTTTTGGCTTCATATATAGTTACTGGCCTGCTGTTTCAGTACCAAATAGTGTTCTTTATAATGTGTCTGTGTGTGTCTCTCTCATTGTTTTTTCAGGGGTGCAGAGCTCCAGAGAAAGCGTGTTTCCAGTGACAGTTCTGTGGCAGAAGCTCTTGCACACAGTGACTCGCTCAGATCAGCCAAACCAGCTCTCAGCAGGTAAGAGCCACACAGAGAACGTTTATGATCCTCTAGAACACATCTTGAAACACCAGCCACGTGGATCAAGCCTGCTGCCACACACAAATCGTTTTTTTCTTTCTTTGTCAGGCTGAATGTTTTTGCATGTTATTTTTGATCTACATTCGTATGGCCCTAAGCAGAATATTGAGTTCTGTGCTAGTATGAGAGATGCTGATCTGTGAATCTTGAGTAGTTCTGTGAGAGAACTCTTTCTAGCTTATCTTTGTTATAGCAAAAAATAACTTACTCCTTTTACATATCTCTTTTTGTGAGGTTTTTTGACGATATACACAGTATGTAGGGCTGGGCAGTATGAAGTATCTCAGAATAACTTCATTAGTTGTTTATACTTGCTGTACAACTACACAACTAATGTGTGTATAATTGTTTAAGAACGGTTTTATAACCGTTTCGACCGTTGTATCTCGTCCAGTCAGAGTCAGTACCAAGTACCTTCTTACTGCATTACTTTTGCTGTTTTGAGTCTTTTGTTTTTGGCTTAAATACTAGATTTTTAATTTATAATAAATAATCATTATTATAATGTAATAATAATGTATAATCACATTTTATTCTGCATTCTGAACAAAAATAGAAAATCAAATGAGTTGAGGTTCTCTTGAAAAGATGTGGAAATGTGCTCATCTGTGTGCCTGGGTCTGTGTGGGTTCATTTGCAACTTCAGCTGTGGCCACCAGGCTTTTTTTGTTAAAAGGATGACATCTCATTTACTGTGCAGAAAGGCATTTTGCGTTTTCCTTGCACTGTGTGTGTGTGTGTGCATGTGTGTGTGTGTGTGTGTGTGTGTGTGTGTGCATGTGTGTGCGTGCATGTGTGTGAGAGACAGAGAGAGTGCATTCAAAGGATTTTGTTTAAGGTTTTTTAAGGATGCATTTAATAGTTTCCAATGAGCATTTCATGAGGGCTGCATAAAAGTTTAACTCTTTTCACATGTATGCCATAATGCTTACAGTACAATGAAGAAAATGCTGGAATATTATATTTGCTTAGAATATATATCCATGTTGAAGATTTTGTAAGGCATAAGTCTCCAGAAATGATAGTTTTTTAGATCATTTATATTTAGTTAATTTATTATTAGAAAGACATTAGGCTCCTGCTTCTTGTGATGATGTGTGTATCTGTTGATGTGTGTATATGTGATCAGGGGAAGATAAGGAACATTTTCCTTAGATGCCCTTTAGTCTCCCCGACCTCAGAGAAATGAACCAATCACTGGAAACAGGCCAAGAGATAAAAATGCAGAGAGCTGCTGGCAACGAACAGTTAGGTTTTACTGCTCAGGAAACGTAAGGTTAGCAATGGCTTACTGTTTTCTGGTCTTGTGTAACATCAGTTCTGTAAAGCACAGAGGGCTGTCCTGGACTCAAAAACTCCTAAATGATGGGCTCTTTGGGTCCCATTAAGTTTCCCCTAGGGTCAGAGATATCTCCGTAAAGGAAACTCCAATGTCTGTCTGTGGTACATTATGTAACATTTGTGTTGGCCATGGATTGATATGCTCCAGTGGGGTCCAGGCCACAACCCTGCCTGAGGGGTGGAATATCTTTTCAGACCAGACATCATAGAACCACTGCTGTTTGTAATGGTGAAATGTGTCTGCATTACATCACATGATAAATGCTGTCTTTAAAATGCCACATCAACTCAATCCACACTTTTTATTGCCATCTTGTTTTATTTAAATAAATAAAAATGTATCTGTGTGTTTGTGTGTTGTGTGTGTGTTTTATTTATTTTCCATGCCATATCCTGTATAGCATTCTGGTTAGGGCTTGTTCTATTATTTTTCCAGCACAAAGCACAAAGTGCCTAACAGACTCTTTATACCTGCATGTGATTTCATACTTGATTTTATACTTGATTTTTTTTTTTTCAGTTGATAGAAGATTGTCACAGCTCATACTTTAAAATATTAATTACCTTAAGAATATTCAGTACTCAAAATGCAACAAAACGGTGTTACCACATTCTATTTATTGGAAAATTCATGCTGAATTTTTGATTTGCCCTCTTTTCATGCATATATTTAACAGTGTATATCTAATTTTACAATACACAGTGAGCATGTACTGTATGAGCTGTGCACAGCCAACAGAAAACAAGCTGTTCAAAGTCATAACAATGACAGAGCAGATCTAATACAGCATTTTATTTACACCAAACCAGAACCTAAAACCTTAACTGTACCTAAAATGTTTATAAAATTTTTTGCCATGTAAGCATCGATATTTCCTTTGGGAAATGCAAATCTCATTGGTACTGTATCACTGTTATGTCAAACGATGAATGTTTATGGTTGTGTATTTATAATTTTTGTCTTTTGATGTTTTGAAGGGTGGGGGGTGTACATCGCTCAAATACAACAGCAGCAGATTTCAAACCTACCAGCAGGTGAGACAAAGCTTCACGACTATGTGTCTGTATCCCTCTCTGTTCCTTTTCAGTGGCATCTTCTCAGAGCTGCTATAGATATTATTGGGCTGGTGTTCACAGAATCCATTTTTATTTTCCACTTCACTGCTTTTTGGTTTTCTATGTACTGTAAACAGCTGCTAAACCGACATCTTTGACAATCGCGGTATGTCTCGCTGTTTTTTCAGCGTCTCGCACATCATCTCCGTTTTGAAAACACTATGAAAGGATAAAAGAAGTTCGACTTTTACCTTGAGACCTTACCTTTTTTAATCCAATTTTCATTCAAACTTTTCATCCTATGATCATTTATGATATTTTTTTTTTTTTTTTTTGGTGAACTGTCCTTTTAAGGGATGGCTTCAGCGTGGTATAGACAAGCACAAAGATGGCTTGTTCAAATTGTGGCAGCCTGAAAACCTCATCAATCTGTTCTCATACAACATTATCTGTTGCAGTTCCCATATTTTACATCTCATCAAAACCTCAAATCGGCTTAACGTTCTCGAAAGTTTGATTAAACCAGCAGCTTGTGTGTTTATCTCTGTCTACCAGGGAAATTGATTAGGTTGTTGGTTTAATTTTCAATAGGAGCCTTATTAATTGATGCATGTTTTATGTTGTTTTTCTGTCTTACATAAATTAGGGATTTGTATTTTCCTCTGCAAGGGAATTATAGCCAGGCTCATGAGTAACTCTCAGTCTGAGGCAGATTTACATCTGAACATTGATATTCGAAGCAAATAACAACAGGAGAACGCAGAGCTGGAGTGAGAGATTAGCCCCTTGTTTCCTGTGCAGTCTGAGCGAACCGTCTTTAATGTGGTGTCTGCAAATGGTAAATCAGGAGGAGCATAATAAAGGTTATATTGATGAGGAGAAGGAAACAAGGAAAGATGCGCCAGAGCAGCGGGGGCATTGCAGGCGTCATTATCAAGCTGAGATCCCGTTGATAGCCAGGTCTGATTGGTCCCTTGTGAGCTGAGCTTTGTCCTTTTGAAACTTCCTACATTTAAGTTTATTGAAGTTTCCTCCACTGGTATTGTATTCCCAGCACAGACCATCAAGTACCCTCATTAAGATCTGCTTTTGGTAAAAGAAAGACTTCTGCTCATAAATCTCAGTGGTGATTAGAGGAGAACATTACAGTCCACAATCAATAATAAAACTACATCGCAAACGTGATTTGTTGTATTTGTGAGAACTGGTTGGAGCTGGTGTCTCTCAAGAGCTAATAAGGGATTTCTGGACTCATATCGAATAATTGGCCTAATGTCACATTTCTACCCTTTCTGTAAACATGTTCAATTACTAGCAATGACAGTTAACAAAAACTGAATGACCCCATTAAGCTATTTTGCAGTGTTGAGCATGTGTGTGAGTGCGGGGTGTCTTTTTGAGTGTCTTTGAGTGTGTTGTGAAAGAAGACTGAGGAACATCAGTAATTATACAGTTGCCGTCTGGGTCACATACCAATGAATGGTTCACACATGTTTAAACACTGGATGATCATTTAGGCTGGGGGAATAAACCACTGCCGTCTTTTCCTCTGGGATATGATGATTAAAGCGATTCATTTGCCATGATTCATGTCACATGCATCAAGCTCTCTTAATGCTTAGAGATTTGAGAGACAGTCAGATCTTTCCTTCTCATGCACTGTAATGTGAGTCCCAACTCGCCTTTTTCCATCTGAAGAGGATGAGGTTGTATCTTAGCAAAATGGATTTGGCTGAAAATAAATGTGGATGCTGATCACTTCAGCAAGAGTAACTCTATGATGGATGAATCTGTTTAAAGTGGTTCAGTTGTGTGTTTCTCAGCAACATTCAGTCACACAGGAGAATCTCTTCCTGCTGCTCTGGTCATTCCCAATGGCCGACCAAAGATCAGTGTATTTGAACATCATTTGTCATCATAGAGCTATATGAGAAGAAAAATTATGATTGATAGAGAGCGGTTTTGATAGCTGAGAGCGATTTATGGTTTCAGGGATAAGAAATCCACTTTCGTGAGAAAATTTCTCTGCATGGAGTCTTGCAAGGCTAGAGGAGGCATGCAGACAATACAGCAAAGGTGTGTGTGTGTGTGTGTGTGTGTGTGTGTGTGTGTGTGTGTGTGTGTGTGTGTGTGTGTGTCTGTGTGTGTGTTGAAAAGGCATGTCAGAGCCCAGATTTATGAGCCTGTGAACCGCTTTTAATTATGGGATACACTCCGATTCCTTAGTCAGGTTAACTCTCTTTCTTCTTCTTCTCTCTCTCTCTCTCTCTCTCTCTCTCTCTCACACACACACACACACACACACACACAATCATTCATAGACACATCAGAATGGAAACGTTGTGTTGTGGCTTTGGCTTAGGTGTTCGTGAACTCCTTTACCTTTCCCGCCCTTTTTTTCTGTCTCACTCAATTTGAGGCAATGTGTTTGAAGTGAAACAGGTTTTCAGCTGACCATAATCTGACCCCTCTTTGACCTCTGACCCCTACATTGCAATTCATTATGGTACACCAAAGATCTGAATTAAAGTCAAGTCTTATATGAAGAGCTGTAGGACGTTCCTAGTGTCGTGTTTCTGCTGAAGAAACACATCTCAGAGCAACGGTACTTCAAGCAAAGTTCAGGATCCAAAGCCCTGTGCACCACATGTCTCCATTTCTTAATGTGCCAGTCTTCATAGTGTGAGGTGGGGAGCTATTTGATCAAATATTCTTTCAGGTGAGAGCGCACAGAAGATGCTTCAGTCAGGGGAAGAGACAGAGAGGAGGTGTACTTGGGCTGCGCCTGCCCTTACCGATCAGCAAGATTTGTGGGGGGGGGGGGGGGGGGGAGAGTTCAAATTCAAATTGGACACTTTAAACTTCTCATAGTGATGGTTCGCACAGACTTTTATGTGTAGTACCCAGAAACACTGTTCATTAAATAGGTGTTTTCATTAAAAAAAAGTGCTTCTTAATAGAGACCTTAATAGAGAAAGTATGTTTTAGGTAAGCTGTATTATTTAAACACTATCTTTATCAGTTTTATTTGGATCGGCATAACATTAATATTACATCAAAAGAGATTTGACTGTTATAAAAACACAGATCTGTGTCAGAATATACATGAAATGCACACCAGCAGTGAGTCTGTCTGATTGTCATCAGTGCTCGTGCTGCAACTCTGGAAAAATGATGCTGGCTGATCCAGCCAACTGCTCTCAAATTGCTCCTGTGGTACTTTGATGGCATCAGCACCAAGTCGAAACCAAATTTCTAACCAACACGCCCTGCTCAAGACTCTGATCGTCCTGCGCAGTGCCATATGAAGTCAAACAGAACTCATGTCACACAGATAGCATTGCAGTGACATTCACAGAGTTTGGGTTTCTCACCTCAATTCATCTCTTGCTCTTAAAGAAAAATACACTACTAAGCTCATTTGAAGTCATCATTCTTTTGCTCAATTAATCTCTGAGATGGGGAATGTTTGGGGGGGGGGGGTAAAAGAGTGTGCATGCATGTGCATTGTAGCTATTCTTTAGGATCATGTGAACAGCTTCATCAGGAAAAAGATGATTCAAGTTGAGATTAAGTGTGCATCAAGAACTTTAGTTTCAGATACTTGCTGTGAAGAAGTCCTCTAAAAGATTGTGTCAGTTGATTTGAAGTGGATCATTCAGATGTTTCTGTTTCTCCCGCAGGCTTGAGAAGAACGACCAGAACAATGGTAAGGAGTTTAAGGAGTGCTCCAGTTTTGCTTTCAGCTCTTCAGTGAATTAACATTAAGTGAACTTTATCCTTTGAGTTTCTTTGAATGAAAAATGAATAAATGGAAACACAATGAGGGCTGATTTTTTTAGTTCGAGTAAGTTTGAGTTGTACAGGTCTCTGCGAGAATCAAATTGGGAGCAGCTCTTGCTCACTGAATCATTTCTTAATTTCATTACATGTAAGTTGAGGGTTAAACGCTTTTTGGTCTTCGATCTTGTTCCTTTTTAATGAGCTGCTGCCGGTCAGCAGAGGGCATGTGCTTATACTGGTGTTTTCCGCTCTCTTGGCATTGGTAGAGGTGGAAGAGAGAGAGGAGGAGGAAAGCACTGTCTAACAGTCTGTGAGGTGCAGTGATGCAGAGCAGGTTATCATCACACGCATTGATCCACATTAGAATTCAGCGCTCGCTCCAAAGCTTCCTGGCTTGAGCAGAGGAGGTACGCATTTCCAAAACCTGATTTGGCCCTGTGCACACTTTCTCTAGACAGGAATAAAGACTCTTCTATTCCATAAAGTGTTGGAGTTTTGAGAGCTGGATTGGAGCGGTTATATCTTTACACACAGGCGTAGATTTAGTCACGCAGTGCGCTCTACAGGCGTGTTAGCCCGACATCCCAGCTGGGTGTTTTCATATTTTACCTCTCGAGGTTTGTGAAGCAACACAAAAGATCGCTGGATTAGGAAGGCAAATCTACAAAGGGCATTGCAAAGCTTTGAACACAGATTTAGCACATTGAGACTGAACCCTCAGAGCCAGCATCGGCTAATGTGATTAACATCCGTAATTAAAATCGTATTTTTTACTCCCTTTTTAATGTCTGCTCCCAAAGCATTAAATAAACATAACATGTTCTTCTGTAACGCTGAATAACTTAATATTTAACAAATATGCATAAGCGATTTGTGCATGCAGGCAGTTTCTGAATAATAATACCTTTAAATAATAATGGAGTCGTCAACTGTCATGAGGAAACTACAACAACTTGCCTCGATTCTGTAAAGATAGCCTGTAAAAGTTATTTATGTTCTAGATCTGTCGGGTTGGATTTAGCGGGAAACTGCATGCTTCTGTCATTTGTCTGTGCATGTTTGTCATATTCATAAATAAAGGAAACGTCGGGTTACTGATGTATGCAGTGGAAAGTGTCACAGCAACACCAGTGAACATCAAACTGAAAATGAATTGCAAGTAAAGGAAAAGCAATGCCTGTAATAAAACTTAAAACTAACAAAAATATGTTTAGTTTGCATAGCATCACATTTACTAGGTTCATAAAAAATGTCAATCTCTAAACTTTGGTATTTGCTTATAATTACTTATTATAATTAACTAGCCAAGCTGTAATTGTTTCCATGTTTACTTTATATGATGTGAATAGCAATAGTGTAATACCCAACTTTTGTACATTAAAAAAAAAACTTTTTTTTAAATCAGGCAAATCAACAACGCCATAAAGAAACTTACTGTACCTTCTAGTAATTTTTTTTCTTGATATCATTTGTGACATTCACACATATGGTTCTTATGTATTCATTCATCTGTGCGTAAGTGTACGTCAAAACATACGTAGTGTAGCTTTAATTGCACGTTAAGTAAAGTTATCAAATAAGATCCAGGATCATAATTTAAAAAGACTTTGTTTCAGTTTCAAAAACAGCACAATTATGCTTCAGTCTTAATTCATTTTTTTATGCCAATGATACTTACTGTTCTGGTCACATTTCATCTGGATAAACTTCGATTCTGCTTTAATTACACTGAAGTAATCATATCAAAATAAGCTCAAGATAAATTAAAATGGCCTCAATTACAGTATCCATTAACTCTAATGACATGCTTTTCCCACACATCTAATCACATTAAATCTTAGTAAACATTGTTTGCTTTGTAATTATTTAAGAAAAATGATCAAAGTAAGTTCAAGATCAATTGACAAACTCTAAAAGAGAAAGATACCCATGAATCTCCATTAACAGAGTACTCTTGTTTGTCTAACAGTGTCAGCAGACAGTCTAATTGAATGTGTTAAGAAGAAGGACCATCAGAAGGTAAGAGCAACGTTTGAACACATTAAGCACATAAATACAATAACCTTGATTTTGGTGTTGATTTTTAACAAAATAGCTTGCAAGAGCATACACCAATTATTTGAGTAGGTAGCTCGGATGTTGTGTCTCACAGTGATTTAATATGCAAGAGAGCGATCTATGTGCTTTTAGTTAAATGTTCACTGGGCCTAAAGGATATTCTGTGGTCTCTAACGCAGGACTGACCTCACCATTAAATGTCAAGTATCTTGCAGAGCGGAGGCGGAACCAAATAAATGTTCCTGCATATTCTACTGACCTTTCACTCCTCCTTGGTTTCTATGGAGACCAAACAGGCTTTCTCTAGATGATAGTCTCTAACACCCAGCCCAAAACCTGTCCCCACTCGTAATGCCTCGGTACAGAGAGGAGACGAGGGGATATTTCAGGTATTAATAAGGATGTTTGGCATGTTTCAGTGGGCAGTGTACAGTACACAGCATCCTTTCCCCGCCCCAATACGTCTTCTTTAAATAAGCATCTCTCTGCCCTCACGGCCGGACCATAGAAACATAAACAGTCAGCTCTAACATATGTAATATGCAGAACTACATCCAGACTCTGGTGTCTTCTCTTTCATCTCAGGGCATCTATCAGCAGGAGTGAAAACTGGTGAATAAAAACGTCTGATACCAGTCTTTCTAGACTCACGGTACTTGTGATAATGCCAGTATTTAATGCCCAAACTCTTTCTGGTGTATAAAAGAGTCCTGGCAAATTTCTGACAGATTTTGGGATTTGTCGCATGGAAGGGTTGTTTGAACCTATTGTTTGAACCTCCAGCCAAAACCAGTACTTTTTGCGACTTAATTTGGCAATAATTAATAAGGCTCAGAGATCAGGCTACCATGTTGCTTCCCATAATGGTGCTCTCTTTGGTTTCCTATTGTTTGGCATGTTTTTATCTCCGTGTTTGTTTGTATGACCGGCAGTTTTTCTCTGCAGTTGAAGGAGCTGCATAAGAAGGGGGCAGACCTGTGTGTGCAGGACCCCGTGGGTCGCACCCTGCTCCACTATGCTGTGGAAGTGGGAAGCAAGGAGATCGTCAAATACATCATTGATAATGGTAAAATGATCACATTATACATGTCTGGAACGGCTCTCAAAAGCCACTGGCATAGACAACATGACTTTGTCTTTGCAGTTTTTATGTCTGTATGTCATTTCTGTTCAGCAATCAATTTAAAAGCTGCATATGTGGAGTAGATCTTTGAAAGAGTGAAGTAAAGCTCTCATTGTCTCTCTCAATTCTCATACACAGTGGGGGTTGAAATGCCTAAAACTTGTGAAAACTGTTAAATTCCTAAGCTACAATTGATATTATTAACAGACATTTAAGTGAAATTTAAGTTGATTTAGATTGTTAGTTTGTAATAATTACCTCTTTTTTGATATTTGGTGTAAAATACCAGTAAAAGTTGGTTCACACCTACAGTACTTATTCTTTGCTATATTTTAAAATGTGGAAGATGCCATTATTGAATATTCTATATCTAGATTCTACATTTGTCATTTTATTAGATACTACATTTATGTAAAAAACAAAACAAAAACAAATCTGATATAGACATGTATAACCGATATTTGTCTACAAAACAAATGTCAAGCTTCCAGTCCTTTAGATCAACAGGTCTCTATCATAACAAACACATTCAGGTGTGTCCAAGCTTCTGACTGGTATCGTTTGCTTTCAGTTGTTGATTTGTGTGTTGTCTGTAGTGTGTGTGTGTGTGTGTGTGTGTGTTGGGCAGGTCATCTCACTCTCTCATCTTTACTGCTCTTCATTAAGCAACACAGCATCTCCTCTGTGCACATGCTTTAGTGCGAGTTGCAGGGTTTGATTTGTATTTTATTTATTCTTTCTTCTTGTTCTACAGCATCCACCGATATCCTGGATGTAACCGAGAGAGAAAAGTGAGTGCACACTCGATATTTTTATCTGTTGACAGTAAAAGTTCAGGTTCTGTTTTATGATACTGTTGTAAGGGCTGGCTCACTCAGTTTTGAGTTTTATTTTTAACAGCCTCCAGCTTTGTCTTGTGTTTTTCTGCCTCCTGCCCTCTCGGTCTATTTATCCCTCTCTTTGTCTCTCGCTTCCTCTTTGTCTGTCTCTCTCTTGTTATTATTCAGTGGAGAGACGGCATTGCACAAAGCGGCCTCGTTGTTTCAGAGGACAATCTGTCATTACCTAGTGGAGGCGGGAGCATCTCTCATGAAGACAGACTTACAGGTGAGATAGACACGTAGAGAAATAGTTCATGCTCATGTTTGACGCTGGAATAAAGGATGGTTCACACAAAAATGAGTCATCATTTAATCACCCTCATGTCATTGCAAACCCATAAGTCTTGGTTTAATGTTAATCTTTAAAAAACAAATATTAAATAGATTATTTTTTTGTATTGTTTAGATAGATACAAAGAAGCCTAAATGAAATCTGTTCAGCACATAACATGATGGTATATCTTCACCAGACTTGGATTAAATGGATTGAGTCATATGGATTTGTTTTACAATGGCTTTTTTACCTTTTGTTTTGATACACATCCTGTCAGAGTTTATTCCTCATTTGACCTTGATTGGAGAATTTAGGAAGGAATGATTTTGGTCAGTTCTGAATCCAGATTCATGCCAAGCCGGTTCTCTGTAGACGTGTGTGGCTTTTGGATCTCTCTGATTTTGGCTGCAGCCTCCAGCTGGTCTCCGTCCCTGAACGTCTGTGTACTCTGTGCTCTGTTAGTCAGTGCTGACTAAGACCTCTGCGTGAAACAAGGAACCATTCTTCCTTCCAGCAGCCCACCCTCTCCCCCGCTCACCTCCACAGATCCAGCCGAGAGACTCCAGCTCTCCTGCAGCACTTTTGATCGGTGTACCACAAAATTACACACAGCTGTAGACACATTAGACTCTGATTACTGCCTCTCTTCTTTTCAGAAGAAACATCCATTTAAAAACTTCGTATTTGAAAAGATATGTGAGGGACTGATTGTCCCTCACAAAAATCGCATTTGTGGATAGAACCCTCAGCAGTACTTCCTATCGCTTACTGGCTCTTTTTTTTCTTCTGTAGTTTGTATATTTGCACCACTGGGCCTCGGTGTAACAGTCTCCTCTAAAGCTTTTAAAGGACCCTTCCCATCTGATAAAAGTGTGAGAGGGCACTGATTGAGTCTCCCGGTGGACTCTAGTCTTCTATCTGTGTAATTATCAGTAACTCGTGTGCTGTTGAGGGAGAGGAAATGTGTAAAGTCACCAGTCTGACACGGGCTGAGAGCAGGCCATTATGAAGATTTTTCTCTTCAGAGGATATCCCATGATTTTCATCTACCCTCACTCTTCAGGGAGATTGTACTCGCGTGCTCCTGACAGACTCAATCTGAACAAGACCTGATTTAGCGGTGCCATTTTCCTTGACTGTGGTCTGTTGCAAATAACAGCTCCATCAGCACTTTTCTGCCCTGCTTTTCCTCTGTTTCCATCAAATCTAAGGATCCTGCACTCTTGGTTTCTTTCAATCCAGAAAACATCAAATCCAGGATATAGTGACTCATCGTTCATTACCCTGTGATGAAGCACATTCCTCCTCTCTAACTCCCTCCCTCTCAGTTCCTTTGCTCTGTTTCTCTTTTACAGTCAGTCCATCTGTCTTTGTCTTTATATATTGAGAAGCCCCATTATTCCTTCCATCATCTTCCCCTCTCTTCTTTTCGACTTGTATGAGGATGAATGCTGGTTTTAAAAAGCACTTTAAAAGTGTGATCATCTTATATTTCTGTTCGGCATGCCCTGCAGAGTAACTCTCTTAACCACCAAGCTTTTTTTTTTGCCTCCTGTGAAACTCGTCTCTTTTAGTTCATGGCTAATATTCTCCATTGTGCTGTAGCTACAGGACTCAGTAGCTTTTGACAGCTTTTCCAGAACTGTCTTTGTTTGCATGTGAAAGGCTGAAAATGGAGGGATGCAGCACCGCGCTGGAAGTTGTGCGGTATGAAAAGGTGCTGGTGGCCGGCCGTACTGTACACTCTTGAACAAAAGCAGCTTCATCTGTGCCTCAACAATGAAAGCGCCTGGCGGGCAGTCTGAGTGCTCCGAGCTCTGTCCGACTGGAACAGTCCAGGCCTTTCTCTCAGACTCTCTGCTCCAGGCCTGCCTGCAATTAACAACAATTACTGTTGAGCAATGCTGGCACAGGCTACAGAAAAAGAGAGGAGTTTTCTAAAAAACAACATGCTTACCATTAGAGACTTGTACCATTTACCATTGCTCGTGAAGAATCTGTCTGAAAGAAACTGTCCCTAATTGAAGCCTGGAGCAACCATAGATGTTCTTGAAGCGTGTTCCGGAACTTCAGCTTGTGTTTGTATTTGAAATTGCAGTCTCAATGGAACAGAGAGCAGTTTCATTCTAAACTGTCAAATTATTATTATTATTATTATTATTATTATTATTATTATTATTATTATTATTTACCTTTTCAGCGTTTGTTATAACACATGTCTTTATTTTCAGGGTGACACTCCAAAGCATCGTGCCGAGAAGGCGAAAGATGCAGAACTTGCGGCGTATCTTGAGAACCGACAGCACTACCAAATGATCCAGCGTGAGGACCAGGAGACTGCAGTTTGACCTTTAACCTCTCACCCTTCCCCCTCAACCGGCGTCCTCCTGTTTGTGCCAAAACAACAGTAACCAAAAATGTATCGCTAAACTGCACGATGGTGACACATTCCTAGAGAGATGGTGGCACACTTTGCTGTCTCTGAAGAGGTCCCGAGCTTTCCTGTTGGACTTAATGTCTTTCATTTTATTGCACTGCCAAAACATCTTCTAGTTTGTATGTATGAGACAGAATGCATTGCCCTCTATGTTACTGTACTCATCAAGCTTGCTTTTCTAGTGTGACAATGCTGAATGTTAAAGGATTTAAAGATGCATGGGCTGGTGAGGACAGTGCTGTGTGTGTCTCCAGAGTTCTCACTGTCTGTAGAAGTGCACCTGGAGCGTTTACCGTAGATTTAGTATTGCTCTGTTATGGCTGAGCATTAATCTGATCCGTGCTCCAGAACGTGAAAGGGAAACAACATTTCAGTTAGCTGATTTCCTAATAACAGTAAAGCCATTAAATGAAATGATGTTAATGTATAATGTAACTTTCTAGCTTCCCCTGCACTGGAAGTGTTCAGGTTGGTTCAAACATAGGAATGTTTTCTGGGCTCTTGGTTTGCAGTATCAGACCTATTTAGATCTTTTTCCGGTGTGTTATTGGAAAGATTTAGCATTTTCATAGATTTCTCTGCTGTTTTCTAACTTTAACATGGTAATAACATTCGGTACTGTAAATGTATGCGAGTAGCTTTCTGTTTAAGAGGCATTTGCACTGTAGCTTTGATTGCCGCCTTTATTCTGTTCTCTGGATTTATAATTGATGTACTGAAATTATAGCTTCTTTCCTACATTTTTTTTTTAAGTAAATAGATGTTTATATCATTTGTAGCTATAAAAGATGTGTTTTCATGTTTGTATTATACAACTCTGTAAATTAGATTTTGGTTTATGAGAGTAGAGAACAGGTCTCTGTCATTTCAGCTCACTTTTCTTAAATCTTTGTGATAAAAAAAACACTCTCTGTAAGAGTTTTTGTTTCATATTTTTTTTAGTGCTGGTGTCTTAATGCAGATTCAAGATTTAAGGATGCTTATATTTATTTTCCTAAATCTTTATATATTGAAATTAATTAGGCCTTGAATTTATAGATATTTAATAATGTTAGTAACTTGTGACTTATTTCAATTATTTACTTCATAGAATGAAAATCTTCTCTGTCTAAAGACTTAATACTTCATTTTATGAAAGGACCCACTGATTTGAAAGTTTCAAATGTCGTTATACAGTATGTATGCATATTCATATTGTAATTTAGTAACACAGGTCTTGGGTGAACACACTAGCATCTTTAGTGCTCTTCATTTTTCTGCACTCTCAGTTGCATTTGGAAAGTTTGAGTGTTAAAAACAACAACAACTATCCATCCATCTAACCCTTTAACCCAGACAGCTATTTGATAGGAGTCTTGATGAATGAGACCTCACTGAACTCTTTCAATAAACGTGATACGTCTTGATCATTTTTTTAAATTCTAAAAGACTTTTTTGGTAGCACTTTATTTTACAGTATTGTTCCTTATGTACATACTATGTACTTATTATAGGAATTACAATAACTATGTAATAACTAGGTACTAACCCTAAACTTACCCCTAAACCTAACCCTACCCCATGTAGTTACCTTGTGTTACCAGAACTTTCTTAGATAAATACACTGTAAGTACACTTTAAGTACATGTTAGTACATGTACTGTAAAATAAAGTGCAATCCCTTTTTTGTGCTTTAGACCTTTTTAGTATGTCAAATTGGGTTTTGTTATCCATAATGCACGTAATTATTTTTTTTTTATCCTTTCATTCTGTCCTTTTTCTGTTTCGTCTGAGACCCCAGTGTAAAGGCTGATTGTGTAATGTGTATAAGATGATAACACTTTAAGGTTTTGAGTATTGGTGTTACTAATTAGCTCCTGTAACACAGTAATTGAAAAGCCGTTTATATACAGTAGTTCAGACAGACACTGGCTCACATCTGCAGTCTGGGACGAAACAAAGCTAGCAAACGGGCTGAAACTGTAAATGGGCTTCAAGCCAACAGCGCTTTTTTCTCAGTCATGCCAACTTCATTTCTTTACTGAGGAATTTTGATCATTTAATTTTCCTGTCTGAGATAAACAGCCTACAGGAGCCTCTCACGCTCACGGTGACTGAAGGGATTAAGTGAACGTTTGTGAGTTTTAAGGCTTTCAGTTTCTTCCTAATTATCATAATCCTAAAACTAGTTTGTCAGAATAATAGACAGAACAGATGGCATAGATTTGCCGCGAATGTTTGAATTTATTGCAAAACACTTAGAGGACAGTTTTTCCTCATGTACCGTTATAGTAAGAACCATTTCTATTGTCACTTAAATCTTAGAAAGCAGTTGCACTGAGAGTATGATATAACAAATTCAGTTTGTTACAACTTTTCATTTCTTGTTTAAAATATGTTGGAGCCTTGCTATAATACTCCACAGTTTTTATCCTTTTCTGTAAAACTTCTAAATGATTTGGACTTTATTTGACGTTTATTGACATGGAGTCTCTAGAAATACAACAGCCTTAAATTACTTAAGTGATTTGCAAATTTGAATGTGTCCACAATTCCATACCTGATTATGAACAGTATGTATTTTTGACTGGCATGATGATGTTCTGCTGCATGAAACAGTACACATCTATTAACTCAGTGAAGTGGGTATTTTAATGGCCAGTTTTTATTTAAGTGCTGTAGACTGCACTTATATCATTTCTATTCCTCTAAGAGCAAGTGAGGTCTGTGACCCTGCATTAGCCCAACGTCACTTTGAATTTAGTTTGGTTTTAAGATTTTATCACCCAGATTTAATGAAATGGTTCTTTTGTTTTGGTGTTGATCCATTTACTCTGGGGAGATTGTAATTAACGCTGGCAGCATTTTATTCCACCCCAACCTTCTCTGCAAGGATTTATTTTCATTTAACCAACAGATCATGACTATACAGTAGTTCTGTAAAGTGCTTCGTTATAATTAATTCATACTTGCATGTGTTCTCAGGCAGCTGTTTACCGCTGGACCTTACATGGCCTTCCATTATCTTATTAAAACCAAGTTTTTAATCCATAGCTTAATTTAGCCTAATCTTTTCATCAGCGATACACTGTCAGCAAGCACTATTTTGCAATTAATTACTTTTCTATAATATCCTATTTTTCTTCATGTAGTGGAGATCCTATTGAAGTATATTCCACGTTCAGTACTTCACCACCAACATTATTAATACACACTCAATTTTGTACTGCATTATTACAAAAGAGATGAGATTTTCCAAGAAATATCACATTTTTCCATTCTTATATGGAAATCTCCTTACTTTTACTTTCAAAAGGCAAAGCAATGTAACATGTATGTACAGTAATTTAAATTTCTGAATGTGTTTTGTTGCTGTGTATTTTCTTACTCATTTAAGCTCTTTAGCCATCATTGAGATGCATGAAAGCAGAAAGAAGAGGAAGAGCTGCGTCTTTCATTGATTAACAGGGAAAAGGATCTGACATTGATACTAATTAGTGTCTGTATTTTTTTTTTTTTTTTTTTTTTTTTTTTTTTGAGTTGCAGTGCAATTCAAGGCTACAGTGTATTATAGGATTTTGAAAAGGAGAATGCAGAAGGCATGGGTTTCAGTGCAATATATTGTTTAAAAAAAGATTTTATGAATATTTTTGTTCTGTAACATGTAGTCAATATTTATCTCTTCAGTGAACTTATTCTGTTACTGTCTGATTAATAAAATAATAAAGCATACTGCATATTGCATACTGAACAGCAAGGTCATTTGTTGCTAAAATCACAGGGATGTTTTTTAAGGCATTGGAATTTGAGTGGTCTTTCTGTTGCTGTTAATATCTTAGTGTCTAAAGAATAAGAGTGAGATCTGATCCCTGGTTAAATCTAATGTGAGCTTCATTTTGATTTGTTCTGTACTGTGTTCAGGTCTCCCTCTACTCCACAGATGGGTGAACGTGAGGCTTTGGAGTCTGGAACAACTAAAGTTGAATCCTTGGACTGTATGAACAACATTTTCCTCAGACTCTGCTGCGTTTCTTTCAGTCTCCGCAGGAGTGAGTTGAGCTCGGAGATGAGAGGCAGGATTTAAAAGGAGAAATCAAAGCTTTAGTATAAGTTCTACCAGAAGGACTCAAAAAGACATTGATTTATTAACAATTATCAAATTAGCCAATTAAATTTTGACATAAAAAAAAAAAAAAAAAAAATCTGATCTTACTCTCATACTAGCTGCCAGGACCTGCCAGAGATCTGGACAAAGGAAGAAGTGATATGTGTTTGTGGGTGTTTATATATATATATATAAAAACTTATAATAAAGTTCAGTAGGTTAACATTAGTTCATGCCTCGCAAACTAACATTAAACAATTTTATTACAGAATTAGTCAAAATTTTCAAGTTGTGTAAATTATCATTATTGAATGTAATATAAATGAACATTAAGCAAATGAACAATAATGCATAAATTAATATTAACCTAGAATTTAAAATGATGCTGTAATTGTTGTCCATTGTTATTATGACGCCTAGCATTAACTAATGTTGCCAAGTGAAACCTTGCTTTAAAGTGTTACAAATATTTATTTAATACAATAACGTCTTCACTTTTTGTGAACTTGAAGTAATTGCAGGTACCTTTCGTTAGATATTTACTAGTTTTCGGAGTAAGAAAATAACAAGAAGCATGTGTACTGTATGTGAGCGGAAGTGTAGAGTCTGTTCTAGTGACCTCTGCTTTAAGCACAGACTTCATCCTTGGCTCTTTAACCTTGGACACTCACATGCTAGTTCACCTTTTGCCCATTTGGCAAGCGTTCCCATGACTTCCCTGGTGACCCAGAGAGGAAGAGATTGGGGAGAGGGTTTTGTTGATCATTTGTGCTGGCTGTGAGCAGTCTTTTATTCAAACAATGATTGTTCCATCTGGTCCTCTGTTGGGAGACAGAGGTTTCTCTCTGGAGAGCAGGGAGGAGGTCTTGCCTTTTCAGTTTGCTACAAAATATGTAGCCTGTATAAACCTCCCAGCCTTTCTTTCTTTCTTTTTGTTCCTCACCCCACTTTGATTTCCTCCATGGCCCCCATTTCCCCTGTGGTCTATTTAGTCGTCTTGGAGTGGATGTGTGAAACGAACAGTTCTTTGCACTTAAAAGTTTATATATACATGCCTGTAACTTATTTTTTTTTAATCAAATCTTACATGTAATACATATGCTATTACAGGCATTAAAGATGTGCTCTGATTGAAATGAAAAACTAACAGAAAACTATAAAAACTAGTTTTTCAATCTGTCCTCAACAAAAGTGTAATCTGACGCTCCATATCTTTGTAGTTTACAGTCACTTTTTAGTGAGATTTTTCCACGTTATTGATCTGTAGGGTCTTGCTGTAAAACTGCATGATTGTTGCGGCGAGTGTAGGTTTGAATTGTAAGAGAAGGTTTTATGTGAGCTTTATTTATGAGAATGGTTTAATGTGTAGTTGGCTCAGGTCGTCGTGTGTTTTGTTCTGGCCTGTTTGAGCCTGCAGAGAGATTGTTTATCTGACTGCACCATTTGTCCTATTGAGCCGCTGTGCCTGCCCTTAGGGGTTTACACACACATTCACAAATACACAGAATCCCATAGCAGGCAAAAAGGAAGAGAATCTGTATCCTCTGAAATCATTTTAGTTGTTTAAAATGTTTTAGTTGTTTGTAGTATAAACAAGAAATGAAAATATAACTCTACCAAGGAACTTTTATGAATTAAAGAGATACGTTGTTAAAGCTAGCTGTTCATCAATACACAAGTATTTTACAGATTCAGACTGTCCTGTTTTTATTGGTGTAGGTGCCTTTATGTGGTAAGAGACTGAAATAACAGCTAGGTTTGAACGTCCTACCAAAGTTTGTGCCCATTACATTTCTATAGAATTTTAATTTAAATTTTAATGATGATTTGCAAAACCAAGAAGGTATTTGTTTGTAATCTTTATGTAGTTAGAGTACAAAAGGTGTTGTTCTTGTGGCCAGGTTTCTGCAGTATGTCTGCTTGTCTCTAGACAGATATATTTGCTGAATTTGTAAATAGTCATAACTGGCAAGCTCAGTATCTGTAGTCGGATATTTTGCCACTGCATATCCTCTGTCGAAATATAATTTTTATGATTATTTATTTATTTATTTGTACAATTAGTTCTTTGATCAATTGATTTAGTTTCTTGAGTTTCTGTCCTGGGGAAATGCCAAAAGCGTTTGTGAACACAGCCATCTGTTATCAGTTAATAGGTGGACGTTCTTGCTTTCACAGAATTTATAGCTTAGTATTTAATTATATATAATAAAATGTAATTTTATTATTATTATTATTATTACTATTATTATTATTATAGCTAATAAAAATCTATTATTATACTTTTTTAGGTTGACAAGGTCTCTTGGCTGTGCCTGAGGTCTGTTGACTGACGTGGGCTGTGACGTCACGGTGGGGTTCATTTAAATGGGGTTCAGGGGGAGAGGAACCGATTAAATTAGTTTGGGGGGAAACACAGAGGCGGAGTGAGTGACACATAAAGGCGGATGCTGGAGAAGAGTTCACACGCGAAACTTCAGCAAGACATTATTTCAGCGTTTGAGTGTGGGAACTTTCGACACAGAAAACAAGTGAGTTCAAAAAGTTCTTATCTGACCAGTGGACTGCATGGGTTTTCTATTTGATTTAAGCTACTCCGTTAAACTTTTTGAAAAGTGGCTTTGGTAAGTTATAAAGCGAAAATATGGACAGATAGCCTAAACGTTTTTCTTTTCAAACGATATAGAATATTAAGAATATTCAGATATGAACAATTATTTTATTTTATTTTTTAAGTTGATCTATCTTTTATATATAGCCTACACCCAGTATGAATTCAATGGAATTATTTGATACGTTGATAATCATTTGAGTTGGTCTAACGGGTTTTTGTTATCAATAAACTAAAATAATATCCCTTCTGAGGTGCGCAAACATTAGATTAAGTTTGTACCGCGATCAATGCTACATTCAGAGTTGCCATCTTGTAATGTAAGAAACGGTTTTACTGTAAACATGGTGCGTTAAGACCATCAGAAATAATTTAAAGGAAAGTGGAAGTTGTTTTATATATATATATATATATATATATATATATATATATATATATATATATATATATATATATATAATTTGTTTTTTTTTCAGAAAATACATTTGATTACTACAGTAAATTAATGTACAAACTCTAAAACTATAGATAATATGGATCTACTAGCCTACTTGACACTGATTTCCACAGTTTAGGTAGAAATAATACATTTCTAAACGATACTTGAATTATTAGCAGACAACTGTAAGATTTTTACTTCACAGTTGGAGACATGTGAAGTATTGAGTAGGCTACATTTACTGTTCATAAAGTAAAGTTAGTAAAAGTACAATTAGCATGTTGCAAAATCTCAGATTAGCCAAAAAAAAATTATAAAAAAAAAACAAAACAAAACAAAAAAAACAGTTGCTGGGTGGATAGGCAACTTGTGAAAAGTTTTTACACAAAGTAGGTGGTGATCTGCACTAACCCATTGTGATGCAAAGTTGCTTGTCAGTGATATGCATCTTATTTTTCTATGTGATAGTGACCTTTGCTAATTTCAGTCCGAATTAAATCTAAATAGTAAATATTGTTTTAATTTCTGATGCATGTGAATTGTGCATGTGTTGGGGACAACAGCTAATGCCTTAAGAGGAGAAGAATCACCATAATTCAGTTCTCTTGCACAAATCTTTGTGTGCGTGTGCGTTAGAGATCATTGTGCATTTGATGCTCTGGGCTTCATTCGCTCCCTCTCTCTCCTCTTGAATAGAATGGTCAAAGAGTGCAGGGCAGAAAGGAAGAGGACCGCGTTCCTTCTTTTCTTCTCTTGCTCTTTCAGAGACCCTTTTCACCTGACCTGCATTCTGACCTGCACCCTCCCACATCCCACTCTTTCATTTCTCTTTCTTTAGACACTTTTAGGGGCTTTTCATCCCAGAGTGGGACTTAAAAAGTGCAAAATGCACTTTTATTGAAGGGATTACACATTTGGAGCTATACCTTTTCACAGCACTTCAGCAAAGTTGTAAACATTCAACCTTTTGGCCTCTGCCCTGTTTTGGTGTGAGCATGTAACAGAGAGAGAGAGAGAGAGAGAGAGATTCTCTGGGTCAAAACACTGTGGTCAGATCAAATAAAACAGACAGAAAGTGAGAGAAGAAAACTGACCACATAATATAATATAACATAATAACCAGTTCATATGAATAATTTTGAGTGGTAAGTGGAAAAAGCATGTCATACATAGACATTATATTATTTATATAAGACACCCCTCATGTCTATTTAGCCAAGTGAGTTTCATTTGTATTTCAGGCTTTATTTCACATTACTAGAGGAGAAATGGAATGTGTTTCAGAACAATATTACAAAGCCCTCTTGCCCCATGCATAGTAGAGATATGCTCTTAAGTCAACTTCTGCTTATATGAGTGTATATCCTCAGGGTGTGTATATAACGCTGTGGTTACGTGTTGATGTATGTGTGTGTGCCTCACTAACTCTGAACTCTCAGATTCACAGCCCTCTAGTGCTATGCTGGTCACAGTTTCCATCAGAAAGCATTGTTGTAACACTTACCTAATGCTTTGCTGCATGGGACACACAATCTGTGTATGTGTGTGTGTGTGTGTCTGTGTGAGTGCATGTGCGGACATCACCCAGCTGCACACACCCATCAGAAAGAATGATGGGAGACTCACAGTGATTTATGACTGCTAGCCTCAAACCTGTGTTCGAGTAAATCTTGTGCTGAGGTGAACTTAAACAGCTGTTTTTGGTTTGAACACTGTCTCCAGACGTCTCTCTCCTCCCCCGTGTCTGTCTGTCTGTCTGTCAGTCTGTCTCTCTGTGGTTTAGATGACTGATAAAACCAGTGCAGACTTGAACTCCCTCTGCACTGTGTCTGAAGACTAACGCTCAGTTCCAGCTCAGCTTTAAGGGCCTGCTTTGCGTCAGACTTAATGAAAGCACCTCAATTTAATATAGTCTTTACAGAAAAACGCAGTGCTCGTAATAGAATTTAAGAGCTGTTGAAAGGAAAGACTCCAAATGGAAACCTGTTGAAAAGTGGCACTGATAAGCGTGAAACTTTTCCATATGTCTGACTATGAGTGAAGTGGGTCAGAGCTTTGTGTTGTTTTCTCTGCTATGGAAATGAGTTTGAAGTCCAGCTGGTTGTGTGGCGAGGGACTCGCACACTCGAACACTGGGTGCTGGAACGCTCTGAAAAGATGTGCGGGGCGGAGAGAGGACCAGAGGAGGGGAGAGAAGAGAAACCGTGTGTGTCCAGCGGTCCTGCATTCCTCTGCACTTGTGATAATGGAAGCCCCATGGCGTATGATGAGTGAGTAAGGCTCTCAAAGAGTGTGTGTTTCTGTGAGAGGAATGGGGCTTTTAAAGGGCTTTCCACCATCAGAGTGTGTGAGATGTGTGTGTGTGGACCAGAACAGCCTTGTTAGGATGTATGGAACAGCCCCCCCCCAAACACACCCATCATTCATGCACACACACACACACACATATCATATAAAGAAGACCGCCTGATTGCGGAGAAAGGTCAGTGAAAAAAAGGTGAGGAGGGGGAACTTTTTTGGACACAGAGAGAGGGTGAAGACATTTTTGGGCCAGGAAAATGGGGGTTGGGGCTCTCAAATGGGGGTTGGGGCTCTCAAGATTTGTGTTTTTCTGAGAGAGGTTAGTCACGCTCCGCTGAGCGGCTGACACTTAATTACTGTTTGGAGGGAGTTGCAGGATTTACTGGGTCAACAGAATATTTTATAAAACGCTTTAGAAGAGCATTTAGTGTCTGAGAGTGAAAGATGAAGGGGAAAAACAGAGGTAGAAAGCATTTTTACTGCCTCTGCTTAGGGTGACCTCTAAAGGTCCGGCGCCTGAGTGATGAGGGACGGCATTTGTGCTGGGACAGGAGTTTGAGCTGGAAGTTACGGCTGAGAGATGAGTCCACAATATTGCCCTCAACCAACAATGTGCTCCGATGAAACCCCCAGAGCAAAACGGCCAACGTGATTGAGTGAATGGACAGATGGACTGCATTAAAGAGAAAGTGATACAGTCAGAACGAGAGGCTCGTTTGGACTTAATAGATGCTTAATTGTCATCAAAGACAGTTCAATGCTGCTTTTCATGGGTCCAGCTAATTCTGGCCGCTTTGAGTCCTGCGTCTTACAGAGACTGTCCTCTCTTTCAACAGGAGATCAGCTTTTGTTACCGTTAATTACTTTTCCTGCTAACAGAGTTCTGAAGCAGGCTGTCGTCTTATTTACAAAAAAGTGACTCCCACACTGCCAGTGGTGCTGAGTTGTTAGTAAATGTGTCTGTGGGAAGCTGGCTGATGTGTGAATGTGCGTTCTGTAATCTGTGTGGGTCCATATGTGAGTGTACGTCTCTGCATGAGCTGCTGCTTCAGTCCTTTTGCCTTCATATCCACGGAGCGTTCCGGAAGAATGGCGTCCCGCGGCGATGATTCCATTCTCTTCAGACAATGCGCTCCTACTATCTCACAGCACGCGGGCGAATCATCGCCATGGAGATCACAAGCCGAGGATAAAGAGCGCACTCACGCAGCTAGAGCCACAAACCACATATAAGCAGATCTGTGTACATGGCAAAACCCTCATTTGAGATGATCCAGTCAAATAGATCTGAGATTGAAAAAGCTCTTTTATCGGGGGGAAAACATGATTCAGTTGCTCATTACCTCTCATTCGTGGTGTTTTGAATGCTGACGTGTTGAGAAGCAGACGAGCAAAAGTGTGGTGTTTTCATACACACATTTACTAACGCACACACCGTGTGTACACAGCTGAGGAGAGACGGAGAGAAAACACAGGTGTCTCTGGCGGGTCGACGGACACATTCAAAGACACACGTCGACTCTCTTTCTTTTGAGTGTGAGTGGATGTCAGTCAGGGTTGTGAATGGTCTTGTATGTTTGTGAGTGTCGTTTTGCATGTGTATGTTTGATGATTCACAGCAACAAGCAAGTACAGTGGCGGTGCTTTCGGTGCCGAGAGCGTCATTATCATAATCCAAAGAAAATCACTATGTATTCTCCAGTTGTGCAGTAGCTGTTACATTATACTCCTGAGTAATGTGTTTATTCAAACGCTTTTGTATCATTATTATCAGTGATGGCAGAGAACCATCAGCATTATGACCTTCTGTGTTTGCACGAGCCAAGCCTATGACATTTCAATGCCAGTCCCTTGTCAATGAAGCTCTAATTAATCATTCTGAATGATCATCCTTATCAGCTCCAGCCATTCATCTCTAATTGGGAATTTGAAATACTAAAAGGGCAAAGTAACACCTCAGCATAGATTTTTGGATTACTGTCCTGTCCTTTGACAACAGTACTTAAGACAGAAACTGTGTAGTTACTGAAAACTGTAGTTTTGCTCTCCAACAGCTGATTATCTTGTGTTTTTCAGGATGCGTGGCCTGTTCTCCACCATCATCGTGGTGCTGGTGGTTTTAATGATCGTGACCACAGAGGCTGGAAAAAACAAGAAAGGTATAACATGTTGGTCTCTTCCAATAATCTCACATCTCTCCCCTCTTTCTTTTCTTCCATTATTTCATCTCTCAAATAGAATTATATCCTGTGATGTATCGCTTTGAATCTTAAGGCTGGAATACACTACTTTTTGGACAGATTTTGCCCCAGTTTGCTGTCTGGACAAGTTAGTGTTAGTTGATGAAAATCTGAGCCAGTCTGCCAATTTTGGGCATTTTATAGAAAATTGCATAGTGTATGATGGGCACAGGCTGCAATATTCATCGCCAGACTGTGATTCCATCCAGCTGAAGGATTTCAAGCATGTTATTTTTATTTGATATTCAAGCATGATATTTTGAGCCAGTTTTAGAGCGCATATGTATTGCTTTCATTTGTCATGCTTCTTTAAAAGAGGAACGCATGTTTGCTGTGTTTGCAATAAATTGAAAATCTGGTGTGTGATTCTCAGTTGTTACTGTATAATTCCCAGTTTTTCCTTCTGTAACCATTTACAAAGTTGACGAGTGATGCCTAGTGTTTTAAAATCTAGTCTGATTTTAAAAGTCGTGCAGTGTTAGTGTATTGACTGGGCAGTTTTGCATGAGTTTATGTGATACTTGGCTGAAGGGGAGATGAAGTAACGCTTCTGCCCGTGTGTCATGTGACAGAGAAGAATAAAGGAGGTAAGGGTGCTTCGGACTGTGTGGAGTGGCGCTATGGCAGTTGTGTGGCCAATACCGGGGACTGTGGAGCAGGCACAAGAGAAGCCACCTGCAATGAGCAGACCAAGAAAGTCAAATGCCGAGTGCCCTGCAACTGGAAGAAAGACTTCGGACGTGAGTGAAACCTTCTCAACATTTTTTATTATAATTAGCCATCACTTTTTATTTTTGGTTTGTTTTTGTGCTGCTGTGTATTTCTGCACCTTTCGTATCATCTTACATAGTATATTGTATCTCATTTCATGCAGCTGACTGCAAGTATAAGTTTGGTAACTGGGGCGAGTGTGACACAGCCACAAACACAAAGAGCCGCTCTGGCTCTCTGGTAAAGGCTCTCTTCAACGCCGACTGCCAGCAAACCATCTCTGTGTCCAAACCCTGCACCACCAAGATCAAAAACAAACCCAAAGGTACATCCTCAACACTAATCCCAAAACTGACATTCAGTGACGGAAGGCGATCGTTTTGTGCATGTTATGTTCAAACGTTAGCATAAAAATAACATTTAACTAATATTAAATAATTATGCCTTCAACATTAAATTGATTTAAGAATTGTTTGAAATTATTATTAAAAGTCATTAATTTATGTAAGTTTTTTAAATAAGACACGCATGACTCAGCAGGTGTTTGGTTTGGTTTGGCTGAATGGAAACAGTAATGCGTGTAATCTCGACCTGCTGGCCGTGGTGGGTGTCTGAGTGGGATTCAGAAATCAATAGTCAACCTCTGCTCATACACGAGAGGCAGATGTCTAAGTCAGTCCTTTCAAATGGTATGTTTGTGGTTAATATGCTTATCTGAATATGGATTCCAGCAGGAATACTGTAGCATTATTTTAGAAGAGCATTTGCATTTCCTAACCAGCGTGAGATGGGGAGGCGGCGTCAAGAGGTTCGGCTTTACTGCTGGATCTGAATAATCAGATTTTGTGTCAATCTCTCCACAGGAAAGAAAGGCAAGGGGAAGGGGAACTAAAAGCAGCAAGAGATCCAGAGGGGCAGTAAACACCTCGTGATCATCCATCATCCAAACACGGCCTTTTATATCTCTACTCAAGTGTTCTTCAGCATGAGCAGGACTCGCTCTGTAGCCACAAACACATAGCTTTAGAAGACTATGACAGAGTAACAGCGGAGTATTTGACACGTTACATGACTGTTTCATGTGTGAGCGTGGGGAGAATAAAAAGCCTTTGTTTAGTGTGCGTGTGGTGCCCTGTTATTGACCCAATCCTCCGATGTTTCCCTCTCTCTCTACTATCTATCAGCTGCGTGAGCCCCAGGCCTCTCATTTTTTAAAGGACAACAATCAGTAGAACTCAGTCAGACACATCTATTTTTGAAATAAATGATTTCTTTTTTTCTATAAAAGGTGTAGTTTATGTAAAAGCGGAAATACCCCGATGCTGTTACTTTTCCTTTTGACTTGATTGTTACTAACAGATCCAAGGTTGACAGAGGGTTATGGGAATTAAACTGCATGGAGAGGAGACCATTCCCTCTCGTGCAAACGTGTTTTATAAGCCTTTAAGAAAGACAGTAAAGTTTTGTTACTGAGCGTTGTGTGCAATATGTCCTGTTATGGTGATGGTGAACTGTGATGACAGTTCATTATTAAAAACACTTAAGCCCTCCAAATTTCCCATTATCCGAACCAATATGTGTGTTCATGAATATGCAAATAATAAGCATTTGTCTCTCCTCCTGGTCAGTGCGCTTAAGAGCTTTATTAAGCTTTATGCATTAGAAAAAGAACCACACACTCTTATGTACACTGGCTCGTAAAGGTAGATAAGTCAACAATTACAGTGTGTTCATTCCATCAGCTTCACTTTGCCCTTCAGCTGGTAAAATTAAATGGGGGAAGTCTTTATTAATCCCTATACGATTTACATTTGATACACATTTGAAGTGGCCAAATGAAAGAGAGCATGATGGGAAAAGTCATTTAGCTGTATTGGTCATCTAATAGATGCTATTTTCAAAATTGCAGAAGGACAATATTTGTTAACTGATCAGATTGCATGATTGAATTTCTTTAGTACTGTTACATGAAGAACTCTCTTGGTGATACTGATATTCCAATGTGAAGTCTTCTTAGAGTTGGATCACAGTTGGGCATACTTTTATAAAAGCACGTTTTTGAATGACTAAGATATGTAGTGGACAGCCTACTTCAATATACTCCATTTATCAGAAGAAGACTGGGAAATTTAAAACATTCTGAAAAAGAAAAATGGAACTCTGGTTTTAAATTCTTTTTCAATGGCATAATAGTCACTTAGTCTGTCTTTAGCACTCATTAAAAAGAGATTCAGAGCTGGTTTGGAGATACAGATGCTATGAATGGAAATTTGATTATGAGGTAGAAACATGAAACCAAACCCAAGATGTTAGAGAGGCAAGTCTCTGCATCTTAAAATGATGCTAATGACTGAATAATCTCTCTTCCAGACCAGGTCTAGTAACAGACCAGAGCGCCACAACCTCTTTGGTTTAATGCTTTAAAGTCTGTAATCGCTGAAACCGGGCAGCTTGTTAATGATGTAACATCATGAGCCCTAAAACATCAACACATTTCTCCCTCTGGGCTAATTCTGACCACATGTCCTCAAGCTAACTGTGGGAGATCATTCCTGCTGGTTAACATGCTGCGGTTTCATCAGCTACAAACTGTGTATTTAAACACAAACTAGGCAAAACTATATTGCACCATGAGGAAACAATATCATGAAGTGGGTATCTACTAAATCAACATGGTGGTTTACAGCGGGAAATAAAACCAATTTTCCATCTCTCAAATTTAGGGTCAGTCCTTTGTGCCTTGATTTAAATGAAATGCTTGAAATCGAACATCTTATAAACAGGTTAAATAAATGTACTAATCATCTCTAATAATTATTTTTTTTTTTTTGCCAAGTATATCACAAATTATAAATGGTTTCAACAGTTTTGCATACAGACGGCAATACATTTAATATTTAATCTGTAAAATCACATGAAGATCACCAACTAAACACAAGAGGAACACAAACATCCATACATTAAATGCAGGGAAGAAATAATACTTTCAAGAGCATATATTCATCAGAACTAAACATATTTACACACCTCTGTAAGAACAAACCCTTACAGTGACATTTCTCAGCTCCGTATAGAGTGTCTCATCCCATTTCAAGTCTATAATGCCTATCCAAATCCATTGAGATCCTTTTCAATTTTGACCTATTCCAGATCCTCAAGAGGATCACGCTAAGAGGATAATGATGACTAACTTCTCCCAAGCTGAACCACATGCCCTGAAATATTGGTCCCTATGAATGTAATGGAATACACAGCTGTTGTGGTCAGCTTCAGCATGTGACTTCCTTCATTTGGAAATGGAGGGTGCAGGTATAGGAAACCGAATCTCACTTGGCATCGTCATGCTTTCAGGAACAGTCGAACAGAAAGCTTTTCCACATGGTAACATGGTAATGGTAACTTTTCCAGATGTTATGGGTTTTGGCTGTAGTATGTTCTCCAATCACATCATCTTCACCACCTTGAGTGCATCCTGTCACAGAAGTCTGGCTTAGAACCAGTGTTTATACTAACCAAAAGGACTTGAAATTGATAACATTTGTGCTATCCTGGGATTATAAATGAATCAATAAAATCCTATTATTCACCAAGTCTCTGTTGGTTTGCTGTTGGTTGGTTTGCTAATTTGCTGTGATTCTTAACTTTTGGAAAAAAGCCACTGGCCTGTCTAAAGCATAGTCTTTGTCTTGATCTTCACATTACTCTAGTGCAGAGTTCCAGTGGTCTTAGCAATAGAGCAATGATCGGATTACTGGAAAAGTCATTTGTTTCATGACTTCCACTTGATTTCTTCAGTGATTCAGTCTCTTGTCCATTGCTCCATCACCCTCTTGTAAACATTGATTCCTTAATACATTAACTTTTGGTTATGACACACTGTTTCAGCATTATGACTATGAAGCCTCACAATTTACTGCACAGTGCTGGGACAGCCTTTGTACCTTCCATATCATATCTCCATCTTCGCTAGCTGCTTCTTCCCTTCGTTCATCTGGTGCCGATGTTCTTATACTGGCACATGAGCAGGTTTTTGAAGGTCTTTTTGAAGGTGGCGTTACAGAGTGCATAGCAAGCGGGGTTGATGGTGCTGTTGACGTAGCAGAGCCAGTAGCCAATGGCCCAGACTGTGTCTGGAACGCACGACTGGCAGAATGTGCTGATTAAAACCATTACATTGTATGGCGTCCATGTGATAATGAAGGCCAGCAGGATGGCAAAGATTGTCTTTGTCACTTTCTTCTCTCGTGCCGCCATCTGCCTTTTCCTCTTCACCTGGCTGCGGGCGATGCTTGCAAACTTGCGTGCCACTGTGCGGGGACGGTTCACAGGAATGGAGCGCCTCTCGCTGGCACTGTTAGGCGGGACGATCTCGATGGCTGTGATGCACTCGTCTCCCGCTTGTTTGGTGACGATCTTGATCTTGGACCATTTGGATTGAGGGTTGAGTTTAGGAGCGGCGGTGGGCACGGGTGTCAAGCCGGCCTCTGAAGTCACTTCACTGTTCGCTCGTTCTTTAGGCTCTTTAGGAGCTATGCTGACTGTGCTGGAGTCATTCGAGCTCTCCTTCTCCTCCGGCTGCACGCAGGAGTCAGCTTTAGCGGACACCACAGACTCGTCTAGTTTACCGTTTTTCATGGTGTCCACTGTAGAACAGGTATCCAGGCTAGGTTTAGGAGGAGACTGATTGTTGTTGTTCTGCTTCAAGATGTGACTCTTGAGGAGACCGCTAGATTTGGGGCCTTTCTTCTCCTTCTTCGCCTCAGGGTTCTGCTTGGACACACGGCTGCGGCTGGCCAGAGAGATGTGCACATAAAGCACCGTCATGATGACCACTGGCAGGTAGAACGCAGCGATGGCCGTGCCGAACGTGACCGCGGGGTTGGAAAGGAACTGGATGTAACATTCACCAGGCTCTACAGTCCGTTCTCCGACGATGAACTGCCAGAACAGGATAGCAGGAGCCCACAGGATGAAAGACAGGATCCAGGCGGAGGCGATCATGAGGCCGGCCATCTTGGTGGTTCTGCGTGCCGGATAACTCAGGGGTTTGGTCACACAGAAGTATCGGTCAAAGCTGATGATTAACAGGTTCATGACAGAAGCGTTGCTGACCACGTAATCCAGCGCGAGCCACAGGTCACACACAACAGGGCCGAGCGGCCAGTAGCCCTTGATGATGTAGACGGTGTAAAGGTTCATGGAGAACACACCGATGATGAGATCTGCACAGGCCAGGCTGAAGAGGAAGTAGTTGTTGACGGTCTGTAGGTGTCGATTGACCTTGATTGAGAGCATGACAAGGATGTTGCCCACAACGGTGACAAAACTGAGAGATCCTGTAACCAGTGCAATGAAGACCATCTCCACCGTCCTGTTTGGGCTGTAACTGTCCGCCACAACTGCTGCACACGAGCCATTGGTCCTGCTGCTGTCACAACTGAAGTTGACATCACTGGATACGTTGCTCAGCGAGCCTGAAATACACACACAACACACACAGGCAATGTTATAAATGACTAAAATCATAAATGATGCTTAATATCTGCCAATATTGTCAGCTTGATTGCAGAGACACTATTGGAAGAGAGCTGAGCTGGATGAAGACGTCACTTAATCATCAATGAAATGACTTGAAGTGCAAAACTGACTTTGTTAGTGTCCTCTTGCATTATTAACAAACTATTTTCCTGTTTCGACACTGTAAAGCTGCTTTAACGTAATCAGTATTGTATAAAGCACTATATAAATAAAGGTGACTTGACTTGTCAAAAAAGTGTGGATGCAATTACTGAAACTATTCACATACTGATAAAAAAATAAGCAGTATTTGCATATGGGGAAATAGCATGGCAGTCATTATGATGCATATTACTGAAGAGCATTCATTTGCATCCTGAAATATAAATATGCTGTTTATATTAAAAGGAAGAGGCCCAGTTCTCCATGACTTCTGTAATCGTGCCCATATGGAAAGAAATGAATCAAGGAAGAAAATCCTTTGGGACATCATTGTACATTTGTTTGGTAGAATGTGGCCCAGCTGGCAAGAAATAATTCAACAGCTCTGAAATCACTTTGAGCTGTTACAGTTATCATGAAACATACAGCCCTATATATCTCAGTCTAATTTACTTTTATTTCCTTGCAATTTTGTGCAGCTTTGACTTCTTCTTGAACTGTATTAATTATGTTTTCTTTTATTATAAAAAACTTGACCCTCTAAGACTAGCTCTATGTTCGAACTTCTTTTCTATCTACTTTTTATTATTTACTTGTTTAAAAAAAAAAAAAACACCTTACTACATGTACTGTGTTAGACTATGGACCCGGACTTGTATCAGCACTATTTTGTTGGTTGTTGCTTCAATTGTCCTCATTTGTAAGTCACTTTATAAAAGCATCTTCTAAATGATAAAAGTATATACATATATATTTATACAAACACTGGCACATAATTAACATGACAAAAAAAGTCATTAGTTCATTAGGGTCAAAAACAATGTACTGTTGTACAGTATATGCTATATGTTAATGTTTAAAGACATTTAATATAATTTATTAGGAAATATTTGGTAAAGGTAAGGTTCAATCTATTAAAATTAGAAACATTAATGTATGATACTTTTATTGCATTTATCTTGGTTATTGTTAATTTCTACATATTTTTAACATTTTATAAATTAACATTACTGTATAAAGGACAAACATTAATTAACAATGACCTACAGAACAATGAAAATGACAAAATAACATTAACCTAGATTAAAACAAGTTGTACAAATTACTGTTCATTGTTAGTTCATTACAGAGTAGCTTATTACAAAGTGTTACCAAATAATTACTGATCTACACATTTGTGTTGTGTTGGGCCATCAGGTGAGCGGTCTCAGTTGAAGAGAAGAGTAACTGAATCCTCATGATTAATAATCATATTTATATTTATATCATACAGTAGATATTCAAGTAAGTATCTTGTTTTATAAAATATTAAGGGTTTTGGCATGTCATTTGTGAATGTGGGCTGCATTTCGAGAGGTTTCGTCATAATGCAAGCTGCATGCTTAACATTTACGAGAGACAGGACATCCTGCACTAACATATAAAATGGTAAGTTAAAAAAATGACAATTATTAAATGCATTAATGTGAGAAAGTTTTGGTTTTAGATCATGAATTATCTATCACCTTCATTTATATTTCTAAGAGCTGTTGTCATACTGAAAGTATTGATCCATTGTGTAAAATCCTATTTAAAGCAACTCAATTCGAAACTAAATGCACAAAATACACTAAAGCAAGTGCATCAGAACAAACACAAGTGTTTTAAAAACTCTTTTTGCCTTTGCCCATTTTGATATCTAGAGAAGTATTGTCTGTCATATCTTTTGAAGGTTGCCATCTTCTGGATAACCAGAGAAACGACAACCCATCACCACAAATCAACAAAGATAAAGACATGCAAAGACTGCCTCCCTAAAATGCTTCAAACTACTCATGATAAGTGAAGACATAAATAACCTTTTTTACTATTGGATCTGAAATCAGTTTCCCACCAGAGGAAGGACCTAGACCCAGCTTCTCTCTTTATCTTTATTCTCTCTTAAAACCACCGGACTGATCATCAGCAGGCATCAAAGCACTGCCAGACACCACATCTCCTATTCCTTTTGAAAGCTTCTGACAAACAGACATACATTCTCCCCTCCTCACTCATGCCAAAACAGATCACACTTCTTAAAGACTGTGGCTATTGGTTACGTCACAGATTAGAAAGTTGATATAGTTTGGGTCTCGTGCAGTATTTCCCCCTTGGGTGCAGGTGATTTAGTGTGAGGAGAGGATTCGTTACCCCTTATCAAATATGAATCGGCAATTACTCAACTGTGGATTCGAGCAGAGTGGAAAGATAAGTGCCAAGCCTCATTAAATATGAATCAAGAATATTCATCTGATATAACTGTGGGAGAAAGCTCTCCAGGACTGTTTTATTCAGCTTTCTTGTACAATTTGACTCTGTACACAAGCCCCAACCCCTAAAACCCCAAACCACTCTAGTGAAGCAGAACAGCTGAAGATCTACTATGTGTGTCAAGCTGCTATAGAGCCAGGGTAAGTATATTTGATTATTTTTAAAGCTGGTTTTTATTTCTGTTTAGTTGATAGTTTTTTATTTAGAATTAGTTTTTTTCAATGTGTCAAGATTGAAAGCAGAACCTCATCTAAGCAAACACACACAAAAGTGCACACGCTCTGTTGCACACGTCCCATGCATCACAGAACCAGAGGCAGGGTGTGCGGATCACTCAAATACAGAAGTCCTGCAAGTATGGCCACTACATCACTGTAAGACCAGCTTCGGGTGAAAGCTTGACTTTTCTGCCTGCCTTCCTCTGATCTGATTAAAAATCTTACAGTTGGAATCAGAGTTCATAAACAGAATAATACCAGTACAAAGCTTAGCATTCAAAATTGAAATCTGTTTCCACAAACAGTCTGAGACTCAGTCATCCTCAAAGTAAATGTATAATGAGGCATTCAATGTCAGGACAAATCCTTCTCTCTCTCTCTGATGGTTGGATTTTATTTGCGTATGCTTTACATTCAATGATATTCATTTCCTTCGATGGGCCGGGTGTAAGGTTTTGTTTTTCCACCCATGAAGACTTGTCCCCTCAAAACTCTGTCCCCTCAATGCTGCAGGGCGGCACAGAAACGTCACCTGACAAAGCCTGCATTGCTTGTTTGTTTTGTTCGAGGGTTTTCTCCTCTTCTGAAGATTAATATTCAGAGAGTCAAAGCTCTTTGAGGATGGAGTGACATTTGTGTGCTGAGAGGGTGGCTGAGCTTTGAACCAGCTGCTTGTGTCAGGAGATAAAAACAGTCTGGAACATTTCGACATGCTGACAAACACCTCGGCAAAGTCTACACTAAACATTCGATTCTTGCCGTTACCAGTGGATTTTGAACAGATTGTGCAGTTGCAGGAAAGCAGCACTTTGCATCTCCATTGTAAATTATGGCAAGCCAAGCCACCACCCTCCTCCTCCTGATTCTATCAGTTTGCATCCGATGGGCGGAACTGAATATCAATAACAGAGTCTCAAATTAACCGATGATTCCCGTATCTCACTGCATGATGAATACGTGACTCTGACGGTGCAAGCTACTGAAACCGGACACTCAATGTACATCCAGTTATAGTCCAAGAATAATATATTACAAGATGAGCTGCATCTGTTTTTATTTTTATCCATTATGCTCCTAGAAAGGGTAAACAACAAGTGTCCACTAAACTGCAGCAACCTCTCAAACAAATGATTTAGTACCATAACTGCATGATGCAACCTCAAAATGGCTAAACACTTATTGCATGCACAATTAATCAGGTGGGAGTCAGTGGCATCTCTTTTTCTGAAGTTCTCACACAGCTGTAGCTGTGGCTGTGGAGTTGGCAGGATGCAGATGCAGAGAGGGTGATCAGTGCTCAGCCTGCAGCAGTGAGATATGAGGGGTCTGATCTCAGCTGGCTCTCAGCACCACAGCAGCCCTGTGCCCGATCCCAGCCCCATGCCAATGCCACGCAGATGTATTCCTCTTCCCCATTCTGTGCTCCTCAGCTCAATGTCCTAAACATGTCGACACGGGACCTGCCTGACAGAGCTTTGAAGAACAATACCAGCGTAACCAGTCTACAGTTACCAAGAGGACGGTAATCTGTGTCCACAGAATGACCCCAGAGAGGAGAGCAGTGATATGTCATTGATGTGTCAAGATGTTATTAATGGTGCTCATTTCTAAATGAACACCATTAGGCTGAAGGAGAGCTCCGTGGCTTATATAATCATAATAATTCATCTACTTTTACCCGCTCTCACCTCGACTCATCTCTCTCTCTGGACACATTCTGCATATTAACTCCTTATTGATGACCCTTATCTCTCCCTCTCTCTCAAACACATGGACTTCTTTTCCTCAAGTCAGTTATTAAATATGTGGTTTGACAGACAAAAATTCTTAAACACAAACCAAACACTTCTGGATCCGTCTAAATATATTATTTAGTCCCAGTAGAGATCCCTCTAAATATATCCTTGTAAGTATATTTAAAACTTACAAAACTGCATAATTACATGCCATAAAATTAAATCACAAAAAAGCCATTATGTCATAGTGAATATATAATTACATTTCATTGTAAAAAGAGCATTAAAACATGAATATAATAATGATTATATACTATTACTGCTCTCTTTTAAAATGGAGAGAGAGAAAAGAGGGAACAAAACAAGCAGAATCACTAGGTATTCTGTCACACATTATAGCGATGTTTGTGTAAGTACCTTCAAAAAGCCTGTTATTTTTCATTGGAGACTCTACTTTCTTTCTAAACATTTTGCTAGGCCATTTTGGCTGGCTTCAGTTTGGCTGCATGTACAGTGAGGCGGTGACACCCTGACAAAAATACAGTTTCCAGAGTCTCCTAACAAACCGAATCACAAACCGAGACTTTTATATAAGCTGTCATTCTCTCAACTGTGTGTCTGCTAAGCACAAGGATGCAAAAGACAGCAGCTGTTGCTCCAATACTTCTCCGCTTAACACACGCTGGCACACTCTTACATGTTCATAACGGCTAAACGCTTCGACTTTTAAATTTAATTGAATGACAGAGAACAGGAAGGGAGTCAACTCAGCTGCAGAGGATTCGACTATGGATGTAGTCACACACGCTTGTCTGCACAAATAAATGCATGCACACCAACAAACACATGGATGCTGCTCATTTAATGACTCTACTGGGACTAAAGGCAGAAAGCTTCCAGTTACCAGCTGGCAGCTCGAAACACAAAGCCATCTGCTACCATATATACTTTTCCCCACCAGTATCACAAAAATCACACATTAATATCTGTTAATTAACATAAACATCTATAACAATGTGTCAGCATACGGATAACAAGCTGAAAGGCTCCATATAACCATCAAAAAAGTGTCTTCCCAGGACATTTTTCCAATTTTTACTGGGACAAGCAATGGAAAGCATCTTGGACGATCAAAAGTTAGAGTTTGTTAACAAGGTAACCAGGACACACAGACAAATACACAGATGGTGTACAGGCCTCTGCAGATTCGGACAGACATCATAGTGGGAGTGTGTGTGGGTTGCTTTGTGGTCTGTTCGTCAGACTCTTCCTTAGATTCTGCAACGTGCTCGTTATAAGATCCCCCATACTGGCCACTGGCAAACTAATGACTCTCTTGTTCTCTCTCCCACACACACACACACACACAATTCTAATTCTCTGCTAATTCTCTGAAAATTGGTTTGAAATCAGGAACAATGTCCTGCTGCGCTAGAGTTAAATAAATAAAGTTATTGTCTGACAACTTCCAGTGGCATTAGGTGGTATTCATTAATGATAAGTGCAAAGGTCAGTATTGCTTTTCTCCAAAGGGGCTGAAAGATACAATGAACTCCATTAATATTGCAATTTAAGTCAACTCCCTTGAGAAATTAATACACACGAACGAACCCAGTCTGAACTCTTAGCATGTCAAGTCGTGGCTGATCCCCAAAGCTACAGGAATCCACCCGGGGAATCTTTATTGATTTTCAATCAAAGGTGATGGTTTCAGAAGATGTTGACTGGTTGAAATTCTTGTTGTATTGATCTACCATTAAAATAAAGAATAAATAAAATCCCATTACTGTCAGTCCATGTGCACATTTTCATAACCTGAGTTTATTTTATGTTCCCTCAAAGCCTTAGGTGTATGCTGACAGTAGAAGGTGCCATTTGGGATCAGAATTTGCTTTGATGTCCCATGTGAGGCTGTACATGATGTTATAACTATCCGCTCAAGTCTTCTGCACAGTAGTGCTATAACTATACTGAAATGTAAATGCGACTAAATGTAAATGCAACTAAAATGTGCAATGACTGATGAAATTTAGTCCAAAGCGATGTCACAGGTGATGCAACTGTTGGTGACCAGTAGCTTGATGCTCAGGGCTTAGTTTAGAGCTACAAGCCAATCCTGCTGCTTCAGCTGTTATAGCTGTTTTCTCTCGCCTTGTTAAGATCCCACAGAGAACTGGCTGTGTCTCCAGGCATTTCAATCTTTCCTCAGTGTTTGTGTGTGAGTGTAACAGGGTGAAACAGCAGCATAGCGACACACTTTCTACCGTGAAACTGGGTTAACACCCAGCCAGAGACAAAGAGGGAGCGAGTGAGAGAGAGGAAGAATGACAAAAACCGGCACACAGAGAGAGAGAGAGAGAGAGAGAGAATCAGACTTTGACTCTGAGGGATTCTTTTAGTACTTAACCAGTTCACACAGTGAGAAACATGGTCACAGAATCAAAGAACCGCCGTCATCCGCAGAAGTGAGATGTGATTAAGTTAGTCAGAGATAACGGAAATGAGAGATTTGTATTCTTTTAAAATGCTCTCTGAGTGAACCTCGACTGATGCTCATTCTTTTAGTTTCTTTCTCCCATGTTCAGTGCCCCAAAATGTCTCTGTTTTCTGTTTTTATGTCAGTTTGAAGAGTGGAGTCTGTGCAAGTATCTGAGAAGGCATGTGTGTCTGCTCTGTGGTGATATGCACTCTGCTTCTTATGAGCATAAAAGTCAAATTTGAGAACTGGATCCAATGCACAGAGAATCTAGATCAAATATAAATGTGCATTATGGGATTCTTTGATGGTTCTTGTCGCTGAGGTTAACTATTCCACTTTCTCATCTTTTTAATCTATTTAAGACCAGAACAGAACAAGAGGAACAGACAAAAAGTCACTGCATGTTCAAATATACATCATACGTATTGGGCTGTGTTACTACTCTACATTAATCATACAGAGACCACTGAGGCTTGAGAATCAGGTCCTGAAAGATCAGTTAACAGAGTGGCATAGATAGAGTGGAGAGAAACCAGTATTCAATTGGCCAGAAATTCCTTTGTGCCTAATCCTACACTAATCTACATGTAAACATAAACACTAATCTCACCTAAATGTCAATCATCCTTTGTCAAATCACCCAATGTATCAGGACATCCAGCATAAATCACCACTGAATCACTCAACAGTCACACACAAACTCTCAGCCGTTTAAGCTGTTTGATGTTTATATCCCTTTATTCCTGCAAATGCATTGCATACATACCTATATTTACAAAAACATAAGTGGTTTGTAGTTGTAGTTGTAGTTTGTAGTTGTTGTTTAGAGCAAATTAGAGCCAAAACGGTTTTAGTTAATAGTCTTGAATTTGATAACACAAATAAACCATTATATTTAAATCGATCTAGAATTAACAAAAGCATTATGCCACTATATACTCGGAGGTATATAGTGAATGGAATAAACAGGTTTAGTCATTCTGCTGGTGTTTATAAATACCATTAACACTTATTTCATATGCTTTCCCAGTTCATACTGACAATTTGTAAATGGATCTATAAAATATATATTTTTTTTTTTTAAATAACACCGCTACAGTCATTCTTGTCATATTAAGCTTGACGCCTTCACGCGCAACTTACCGTTGAAGTTCCAGGGCGCGAGTCCCTCTGCTTCAGTGCTGTTAGTTACATTCATGTTGCATGATTTTAAAAATGCTCAGCCAGCCAGAAGGGAAAAAGAAAGAAAAAGAATCCACCCTTCCTCATTCACTCCGTCAAGTTTCTGCTCAAGATTATTAGATGGCTTTCCTCATGTTGCTTTTCACATCATGCGCTCTTGACGCGCGCGGCTCTCGCCAGCGGAGAGAAGCTCATTAAGTCTCTCAACATCGCGACTGGCTGCTCACATAAACACACCTCGAGCGGATGGTTTTCTCTAGATCGAGTCGGTTTACAATCCACCAGATGTGGCTCCCATCTGCGCGAGCGCCTCTGATCTCTTTCCAGGAGTTTAGCGCGCGGCTGAGGCAGTGGACTTTTAATGATGTCATCCACCTCCAGCCAATCACCTGAGAGTCCGCAGGTTCGACTGAATCAACCTAGAGCTAGTACTGTCCTGTGAACCCAGCGCTGTCTGATCCCGCAAACTCGAAAACAGACAAATGCAGTAACTGCAATAACCCCCTTAGAGACTGTCAGACCTCATTACTGACCATGGCTAACCGCAGGGCGAAACATCTACCAAGGTGTGAATTATGGTGGTTTTACAAAACAAAAGGTTCAAAAAGGTTAAGGGGTCTTAAAGTATGCTTGAGGTCAACTGTGGTTTCTAACTTTTCAGTAAAGGGTTAGCACGTGCGCAACTGTCAGTAAACATCGCATTCGCCCGAGGTAAAGCAAGAGGATCGATGACGCTCGAGATTAATTTGGATCATACTGGAAAAATATAGACCTAAATATTCGTCTAGAAATACACCACACTTACACTTCACTTACAAGCAAGTGAAGTAGTCATTTGAAAAGGAGAATATGTGTGGCTCCTCAACAGATACGCCCTGAAGGCCAAGGGGTTGGAAGAGTGTTTTTTGTCCACCTCCAAAATATAAAGAGTTACTTTAAAATAACATTTACTACCCAGATCATCTTATTCCAGTTCTTCAAAAAGACGCTTACATAACATGTTTTTTTTTGTTTGTTTGTTTAAATAAAACCAATAGCTGCTCGTTTAAAAAAAAAAAAACGTTTAACATACTTGTTTTTTACGCATGCACAAAAAAAAAAAAAAAATAATAATAATAAAAAATAAACTACGTAAAATAAAGTTGTATGTAGCCACTGATCCTACGCCTTTCTTTCACTTCTCACTCTTATAAGATCTGGATTTCGTGAGGGGAACCTGATCTTAGACCAGCTATCCCGAAGCAGCTGGAATCCCACAGCGTCTGTGGTCATATAAACAAATTCTGCACGCGTTTAGAGGAAGGCTAAGCTTTCCCCAGCCATACAGACGCTCCGCCTATGTGGCCTGTGTCTGTACATCGGTATAATTGATTATGATGAGTCTGGCTCTCAACATGTGCCAGGCTCTTATGTGAGCGTGATTTCACCAAGTACAACGTGTTCCTGCATCAACATCCTTGTTGATCCTGGAACAACATTCCAATCAACCAATCAGAATTGAGGAATAACTTTTCAGGAAATATATGTTTTAGGCTTATGATTGGGGTTATGTGTTTCTACACCCTTGTTAATCAGCTATCATTTCACACTGATTTTAGGAATAAATTATGGGCAGCGTTAGGTTTTGCGGTAGAATTGGGGTAAGTCTATATTTTTGGACAGTAATGTTGATCAAGGATCATCAAAAGATGTTGATGTTGTACTTGGTGAAATCACGGCGAGCAGGCTCTTGAGCGCAGCACACAAGTCCAGCACCATCGCTCATGGACAGCGCCCTACAACTCCAGCTTTCAGCTCTATTCCAAAAAGAGCACTTTATAAGTTAGAAACAAAAACAGGCATTGTACATTTATAGTGTCATGTTTTTCAAAACAATAGCAAATTTCCAATAAATACATAAACCATAATAAAGCGTATAGTGAAGTTCACAGTAAAGTATAGAGGATGTGGTTTGCATCAGTCTCAGACCCATCCTTCTTTAGAGATTTTTAAAACAGCTGAATGGTTGCTGTCTGTCGCTAGTGCGTGGACTGCAATGCATAACAAACGCACGCGCTGAGACCCGACAGAGGCTGTGTGTGTTCTCTGATAGTGTGTCGAAAGGCTTAGGCTACAGTTTTAAAGTGTAAGAGTATTTTGGAACTTGTGTAAGGTTTATGAATGACAATTCATCAACAAGACATAGCCCTCATCAGCCCATCTCGGTGGATTCGGATGGTTTGCGCACAGACTCGCGGATTAATCTTGCAGCTGTCTCACAGCAGACAACATTTAGTGCACAGAAAATCATTTCAATGGCAGCACAGAGCAGAAACCTGACCGTCACTAACAACCCGGAACGAAATCATCTAAATCAGATGCGGGCGGAACGTTCTTTCATCAGCACGCGCTCCGCCGCAGATGAGCGGCGCTGTTAATTAAAGTACACAAGCGTAAAATGTGGAATAAAGAAAGCGCGTTCTGTCAATAAGTTTACAAATATGTAGGCAATCAGTTCGCCTTGTTTTATTCATTTTGCTGCTGCCAAATTACTATTTGTCATTTTCATGTGCCGTTTCTGCAATAAGACATAGGCTAAATGTCGCCCATAATTTGGGTGAGATAGTTGTTTAAGTCTGTTATAATGATGAGTCTCACGATTTTTTTATTTGCTGTTAGATTGTAGCAGTTTAACGAGGCCTGATAAATGCATGTCACAATCGACAGTCAAAAACAAAGAAAGGTGTCTGGACATTTGAAGGGAACATTCGCACCAAAATATAGGCATGAATCATAATAAGTCCTGTCATTTACCCACCCTCATGCTATTTTTGCTATGATACTTAAATATTTGTAAATGAGGGTAAAGATACTGTTTCGGGAGACTTATATACTATATCATTTTTATTTATTGGAATTTGGATGTTGGAATTGCAAAAATGTCAATACACTAAAACAAACATTTAGTGTATTTGTGATATGTAGCCTAATATGAATGCACAGTAGGTGAACCAGTTGTTAGCTCTGATACAGGTAGTTATGCAATTCATGTGATGTGCCAAAAACAGAGACAGTAAAGTTATGGTTATAGCTGTGTTTAGACTTTCACCATCAGTGTGCAAAGGCCTTGAGATTCTTCTGGACCAGGCATGGTGGGAATAAATTATTTTAATAGTGCATAATATTCAAGCAGATAAAGAGAAAAGGAAGAGAAAGAGAAAGAGAAAGAAAGAGAGTGAGAGAAAGCTTTTTTAGAACACTCATCATGATTAATCTCAGGTGCATGAGCAGCCTTTGACCTACAGGTTAACTTGGCGAGTCATTACTAAAATCTTATCTGCTATAGGCCCTCCTTACAGATTTGTTAAGCATTGCTTCCTATAGTGGCGTCACCTAGCTATATGTCACATTTATAGGATGCAATTATAATAGCATATTTTCTCCTTTGATTCTAACATCAGAGTGTGTTCCTCTCAAATGCAGAGCCATTCTGCAAAGAGTAAAGAGGGAATTCTGTTATATTCACAGAACAAAAGTACATCTTTCACAGCACAGCTTCACTAAACTCCCAGTAGCTCTTCCCACAGAGCGGCCAATCTGTTTCCATTAGCTGAGCAGGTATAGGCAACAATTAAAGCAGATAAAAACATGGTGTGCTAAGTGACTTGGATGATTAGTCTGTTATTAAGATAATGTGTGTTTCGAGGCATCAGTAATCCGCAGGGAGAAAGAATTCGCCACAATGACATCAAACAGCACCACAGAGAGAACATTAACAGTCGAGTGCTGCTGTAACTTCACCCACTCACCTCCTATATCCTCTCTTCAGTAAAATGAGGAAAATACACACAAAGAGAACAGCTAGTTATAACACAACAAATGACACAAATCCCTATTCTCTAGTAAAAGTGTTTTGTTATTAGCTACAGTCCAAAATCACAACCCAATTCCGAAACTTGATTTAACTCCTTAGCATTCATGTAAAATTAGCTTAAAACGCCTAAAAAAAAGGCATACCAAAAGTAAATTGCATGCTGGTCTTGAACCATTTGAAGGATATGCACGGTTTTGGTCTCTTTTGAAAGATGACACTCTGAGGTTTGTTCCCAGGGATCTCAGACTTCCAGAAGTCTGAGATCCGTTAGTGAGCCATGCCTCCTGATGCCATAACAGAGAGGCTCAAAATCACTTTCCAGGACATTCTCGTTCACCATTCTTGGCTGGTGGAATGATCTTCCCAGCCCTATCCGGAAAACTGCATCCCAGGCAATTTTCCAGCAACAGTTGAAAACTCATCTCTTTCGAAGCTACTTGAATTCATCATAAACAAACAGACAAACAAGCAAACAAAAAAATCCTTCGCCTTTATTTATTCCTTCTCTTTCTAGCTTGTACTTATTTGAATAATGCCTAAAACTATCCCCCAATTGTAAGTCACTTTGGATAAAAGCACCTGCAAAATGACTAAATGTAAATGTAAAGAAAATCACTGATCACTGAAAGTCTAACTGGTACTGAGTAACAGAACTTTAAACAAACTGAAAAACATTCCGCCTACATTATTTTTGCAAACAGATGCCTGCAGATGACTGTAGCTGGGAGCTCTCAGCTCACAGGATGAAGCCTTGTTGGCGGTCTGACACTGAAAGACACTGATTGTACCTGCTGTGTTGATTGTATCTTCAAATGGGCATCGTCAGAATGACAAGAATCTCAGCTTTCCAAAGATACGTGACATGTTTAGCTTTTCTTTTTCTTTTCTTTTGTATGTCACAACGATAACCCTCAAAAACATGAAGTGTATCTCAAGCAGCACATTGGAGGGCTAACAGGTTAATATATTTTCATTAATGATGGATGTATTAAAACGTATTTTGGGAATCAGTCCCTCTGCAGCTCATAGTGTCTAAATTTGGCTGGAAATGAAAAAATATTACACTCCCATCCCTCTTGAAACAAGCACACTGTATTGTATTTTGTTAGGTCAGGTTTTGTTTATTTGGTTGCTTATATGTGCAGCAAATCACAGATCACCACACAATATTACATCATCAATAATTACCTTATTAAAGAGGTAAATTAACAAAGTTAGTTCAACCCTGAAAGATGCATATTAGTCGCCTTAAAGAGATAATTACGCAAACTTGTCCCAAATTTGCAATGCTTTCTTTTGTCTGCAAAATACAAAAAAGACAATACTTTCAAATATGTTGGGGTCCAGAAAAGTAATGCATGTTTGGAACAACATGAGGGTCAGTAAATGATGACAGACAATTTTTTTAGGTCAATTATCCCTTTAAGGATGCAAAATATGTTATTTTTGTATTCTAATATGCAGGTTTTGACAAGTGTACTATTAATAAGTAAATACTGGATTATAAATAAGTAAATTAGAAAATAAGACACTATGAGAATACTGAGGCATTAAAGTATTTATGTAATGTGTTTGCTTAAGGCTGTAGTGACTGCTGCAGGTAGGAGGAAGATATATATATATATATATATATATATATATATATATATATATATATATATATATATATATATATATATATATATATATATTCCATTCTCCAAAAAGAAGCAGAGTTCAACTATTGCACAAAGCCAGCAAAAAGACACAGCATGAACCCCAGCATGGCTAAATACAACAGGACACCATTACCATTGAGAACAGGAATAACAGAGCACACCTGTGTCTCTGGAAAGCCAAAGAACAGGAGTGCAGGGATATAAATATTTGTGTATATTTTTTTGTAAATTGCATCCGTCAGTGCAGAAATATTTCTTCTGTGTTATACTGTTTCAGACAGTTAGCTTTATAACTGTTTTCTAAAGCAAAAGGAAACACACATTAAAATGTCCAGTAAAACTCATATGAGCAAGTGCGTGTGAGGGGAATTGCATGCGAACACACTCACTGGCACTTTGGCCTGCTCTGCATTCCCAGCCTCTCTCTTCCTCTGATGTGGTTATGTTAAATTGGATTTCCTGCAGCATAGCTGATCTAACTGGACATAACTTGCCTTCGGGGAATGCCAGTATTACCCAGAATGCATCTCTCAGGGGAGCAGTCATGAGCATGTCAGAGGTGGTGGTTTCTACAGGTGTGGAGTGAAAGAGAGAAAACAGATTTAGTTGAGCACTTGTTAAACAGGTATGATGCAAACGCTATAATGCATCTTGACTTTCATGACAAAATTTTTTTTCAATTATTAATACTGTTGAATGTCTAGATTATAAAAGTAGCAGCTGATTCTGTTTTTATGGCGATATATTTGTCAGTTTTTTTTTTTTTTTTTTGCTTGTCCTGAAATTAGCCTATGTAATTCTTGGTCAGTTCACCTGTCTGTTTCAGTTTAATGAGGTGATGGAGAAGCAGAATAGATGTGGGTTTTTTCAAATATACACCAGCTAACATCAGACTAGACATTGGTCTGTTTCCCTGTCACCTTGAATTTCAGACACACTGAGATGCACATACACACATCCACATTAATACTCAAAACTGTAGACCATAGACTACATCAGGGCTATTCAAATCTTGCCCTGGAGGGCCAGTGCACTGCAGAGTTTAGCTCCAACCCTAATCAAACACACCTGAGCCTGTTAATCAATGTATTTGGGATCATTGGAAAATCCCAGGTAGGTGGGATTGATCAGTGTTGGAGCTAAATTGTAACCATAGTAAGACATTTTTCCACACTAACCCAATTATTGTTATGGACGAGTAGTGGTGTGACGTTACTGGCAGATAAATAATTTATAGTGAAATGCCAATGACAGAGCAGTATACTTGTCTTCTGACAGTTCAGTGCCACAGAAGACATATGTGCATGTCCGTGTGAGAGAAGACATCTGATTGACAGAGACTAAATGCAAGCCTGACTTCCTCTCACAAACAACCCTATTTATACTGTACCAGCAATCTCACCTCCACTTGGATTTATGTTTTCCAACAGCGCTTTTGTCTTCCTTATTTTCCCAAATAAAATCAAGCTCATTAAGAGGTTGCTTTCACACAGGAGGACATCTTCAGAGAGATCTGCATGCGAGCATTCTCTCCATAACAGTTGGAATCTGAGACAGGGACAATTATGTTACACCAGACTGAGTTAATGGCAGAATTACACCAGCAGCTCAAACGGCTTTTTGATTGCAACAAGAGGTTAACTGTGTCTGATCTCGCCTCAGCTGAACAGTGTGTCAAACATGCTTTATTGCTGAGAGAGAGATAAAGAGAAAGACAAATAGAGAGATTACTGTGGATATTTATTCCTGTAGTCTGCAGGGAGAGCACTGCTTCTTTCAGAGTCTTCTAGCCCATTTGGTTTTGTTTTTCCCAGCCCTTGTTAATGGCCGGAATGGTCCTACCCTTTTCTAATGTGATTTACAGCATACTGCATAGACATTGTTTCTCATCTTAATATAATTCAGGAGGTTCCAAGTAGTCCTTGTCATTTCATTTTATTTGAAGATTTATCGTATGAGACTTAAAACGATAATTAGTCATTGTTTTCCTTCCAAATGACCAATATTGTCATCAGTATTTACCAGAGTTTAAATCAATAAATGATCAAAACAATTTAAACTGAATTAAATTTTTGAAATGAAGTGCATTTGCGTTAGGTTGTGAACTGCATCTTATCTTCAAAACATGGAATTAGAATATCCATAATCTATGGACATCAGGATTTAGAATGATGTTCTTAGAGCACTGCATTTTCTTAGAATGCATTACATTTTATGCATTAAGAGTGAAGAAATGTGAAAACCTTTTTCTTGACCTAAAATCAAGAAAAAGCTTAAATTATACATCAGACCAGGCTCTGAAGTCTGAAGGTTTAAACTATAGACTTGTGAAAAAACAAAACTCTTTTATTAATACTTTTTCATGATATGGCAGTCACAGTGATTGGCATTGCTGCAATTTGAGTGAATTCAAGACCAGGCTCTGAAGTCTAAAGGCTGTTTAAACTGTAGACTCGTAAAAATGTATAAAAAAACCCCTTAATACTTTTTCATGATATGGCAGTCAGAGTGATTGGCATCGCTGCAGTTTGAGTGAATTCGCTCTCATCTTTCATCACTCCCTGCACAGCGTTTCATACTTTATAATGTCTGTCCTGCTGTCGATTGCACCGCGCTACAGCATCATCCTTCTACATGACTCCAAATGAAATCCCAATGTCTCCAGACTGCTTAAGCAATAGACTTCCTGGGAAATGAGGGAGATTAGCAGGAGAATGACGGCCCACAAATCAAAAGCTGCTTCACAGATGAGCAGTGTTCATACCTCTGTAAATAGAGTTGAGTCTAGTGGACAGTAATCAGATTTAGTCGTATTTGCTGCTGCTGGCAGATGAGGAGCACAGTAAACATACTCAGAAAGAAAGAAGGAACCAGAGCAAATGTCTGGGGTAGAGGACAAATTCAAGACAGTTTTTGTAGGTGAAATGGCCCAAGGCAAGAAAGGCTAAATGTGCAAGGCTCAGGTTCCAGAACTAGAAGATGTTAGACTTCATGTTGGGGTGTTTTCATGCTTCTCTTATTTACTCAGTGTGAAGTCACTGCTCATTAGGCTTGACAGATGCTGGGGAGACAGGGCACTAGGGATGTTGTTACTTTTGCGCTTATTTGATTCAGGGTACAGTAACTGTGGGAAGGGATTTAATCAAGAGTCTTCCTGAACTACATCAACAACTGGGACTTTGGGCTGTGTAAACACTTTAAACACCTTAAACACGTTCCCATTGCCAGCCAAAATGCAACCCTGACAGCCCAACCATCTGGGCAATACACAAAGAGTTAAGCTTTGTCCATCCCATCATTTACTTCACCAAATCCACAATCTACTGCAGGTTAGCTCTCTGTTTGTACTGGCACTGCAGTGTAATCTACAGGGCAACATGAACCAGCTGAGCCAAAAGACAGCGAACAGTCCATCAGAATAAATGCCAGTGGGTCCTTGTCTCCCCTTGCAGTTAAATGTCATTCTTTTACGTTCTCCTTTCTCTCCCCTCTATTCGTTCTACCTCTGCCTCTCTCTCTCCTCCCATTTCTGACAGTTCCTCAAAGCTGTGTGATTGTTATGTCACTAAAATCAATGGCATTCAGGAGAACCTGTCCTCCAGGAAAGGTCAGATACACACTTTCTCTGTGTATATATATAGAGAGGTAGAGATAATTCTATTAGTTAAACAGATAAAATACGACCTATGACCAAACACTAGACATGTATAAATGTGTCATTAACTAACTAATAATCAATCAATATACTGCCTATAAAAACTTTTGTCTTCTTTCAAACAAGGCCAAGTCATTTCAGCAAAATTATATCTTTTAAAGTTCATTTAAAATGTAAAATTTTGTTAATTCCAACAATTTGATTTGCAATTCTACATTCTGTTTGCTATCAGTTAAAATTAAAAGCAAATTCAGGAACTGAATTTTACTTTAAAAGGCATTCTCAATTCTGAATTAACACATCTGCATTTCTGATATGCTCTGACAAACATGTTCTATTTTTAGTTCATTTTAAATAAAAAATTGTCAGTCCAGCAAGATTTAAACTCATGACTAAGCACTCCTAAAGCAAGAGTTATGAGGCACCACAGAGCACATTCACTAGGGGTCTGAGCCCCCCTAAGCACGAAGTCCCCCCTGGATTAGGCCTGTTTTCCACGCAGAAGGTCAACAGAAGGCAACAGAATCCTAAACCAAGTTCTACATCATTAGAGATCTAAATTATTAAGATACGGTTATCCTGATATAGTGTTGATGAAATCTACAGTATAAGAGTTTGTAATAAAAGAAAACTCATCTTTCACAAGATTGTGCATCTGGAATTGCTATCATTGATCAGCACATACCTACACTCTTTCTTTATGAGTCAATTTCTCACAAGTCTCAGGAGATGAAAAAAAAAACACATGAATGTTTAAGAATCAAATATTCTGTGCTTGTAGAGTGTCTTTATTTCTCTGTGGATTTCTTAGAATGGAAGCATGTTGATTTAAGAGAAACACTGAACGCAATACCTTAACAATTATCTTAATAATTCACACCAGTTCTTTATTAAAGAATTCTGTACAGTACACACAAGTTTGTGGATTTTGAGATTTCTAAGAGCATCTGGGGACGGATTCTGAGGGGGACTGAGAATGAGAGAGTGCTGCACAGTTTTGTGTGTGTCCATGGTCAGTTTCACACAGGCATTAAGGATTCATTAGTTCAGTTCATTCTAATGGTGATTCTTGGTGGCACATCAAACAAGCTCGTGATTAGTCCTGAGAGCTGCCGAGCCATGTGATGATTGTTCCAATCATGTCTAGAGATTCAAGAAGAAGAAAACAACAACTAGAAACAAGGTGAAATGTTCTACAGTTTTTTAACCACTATATGAATGCTATACATTTTAGATTGGCAGGACTATTCAGGGTCAGTTCTGTTCAATCAATCAATCAATCAAACAATCCATAATAAATATTCAGCTACTTCCATTGTAGATGAGGCACAGAGGAAGGGAAATATGTTCTCTCTGGCATAAGAAATAAGAAGTACCACACCTGACCATCATTGCTGCCTCTCTACTCAGCAGATTGATCTTTCCATAGACAGGGTTCATAGGTCAGATCCATTAGATGTTTGTCCAGCACTTCCAGCCTGTTATTTAAAGCATACTATCTGACAGAGGCTAAAGAAAAGCACAAGCTGCTTAACATGTCTGAAAGCCACTCCATCATTCTGCAAATTTCAATTTGTATTTTTTTTTAGTTAAAAGTAGATTTAATTCATTCAAATGTGCAGAGCTGAGCAAAGCAAGCAAATCTTTGAGGGTGTTATAACATTCAATTAAGTCTGAACTCTACAAACAACAAAAACACATCAACAAAGACAGGCATTGACAGTGGACATTCTTTTCAATTTACTATTCATTTTGACACTTTAGAAACCAAAACTTATAAATCAATTAACAACTTAAAATAATGCATTGTTTTTTTTTTTTTTTTTTTTTAAAGGGACAGTAAGTAGGAATTACTCCCATCTAGTGGTGAAATTGTATTTTGCATTCAAACTAATTTTGCTCTCCAGCGCCTCGCTTTTTCAAATGCGCGTTGCATCTACGGTAGGCGATATGTACCAAAAAGCTTTGACGGGATGTCTTCTAATAGCACTTCGTCGAGTTTTCCTTCAGGTGAACAGGTGTGTTATTTCAAACAAACTGCAACATGACAACTAACAAACGAATGTTACATAAAGAATTACTGACTGTGGAAAACATGAAATATTGTAATTAGTAGTTATGTCTTCTTTATTCGTTATATTTTCTGAATTATATGCATTGTTAGATATAAAAAAATATTATAATATAGATTGTAACACTGACTTACCTGTCGAGAAGAAAACTGGCCACTTCAGCGTCTCTTTTGAAATCTTTATCAAGCATTAGCTCTTTCCACCTAGAAAAAGCTTCCCCGACATTAACTCTTGTTTTCTGTAATCTACGGTCACGTTTCCTTTTACGTTCTATTTTTGATTGTTTTGGCGACTATGTTTTCTTCTCCTGTGGTGCGGCATATGTATGGTGCATAATAAGAATGCAATCCAGACTTTTAAACTTGCCGGTGCAGTTTCAAGCGCCTCTCACTGCTCTGCACCTGCGTTTCTGGCTCTGACCGAAAACGCGCTGTGGAAACACGTTGGCTTAGTACTTTTTGTCCCTCTCTGCTATTATAGTTTTGCAAGATGGCGGAACTACATGGAAGCCTCCGTCGACCTACCCGTCCCATGTATACAATGATAATAAATTCTTCATTTACAAGGATTAGTTTAAACATTGGCATAGGTATTTGTACACCATTGAGGGCATATTTATGAATAAAAATATTGATTTTAGATAATAAAATACCTAAAAATTTACTTATTGTCCCTTTAAGCAATAATCAAATGTTCACACACAATTGCTACTTTTCGTTAGAGGTCAGTATTTGTTTTACTCAATGTGCCTCGAAGATGAATTAGGATTAAGAGGACTCCTTTGTTTTGTCATAGGGCAAATGAAAACCACTTGAAAAAAGTAACAAGAAGAATGAAGAGAGAAATAAATCTTCCTCCCAAACATTTCACTTTCCAAAACAAGAGCAATATGATAACACGTGTAGAGAGCTTCCAATTCTTAGGCTTGCAGTTTTCAGCACTAAAGTGAAGCTGGGAGATAGATAGGAGAAGGAGACAAATCACCACAATCTCATTCAGTCATGTCAAATGTTTGCCTAAAGCACAAAAGGGATTTGTCATAAACATGTATCATGTATACAGCAGCAACATCAGTGATGAAAATCTTATAGTGGTGAATTAATTATACCTCTCCTACACTTACAATCTTGTGGAGTTAAAGTACAGATACCTTGACGAAATAAAGTTGAACTTGAGTAAATGTACAGAAGCATGTTTGCTTTTGAATGTACTAAAGTATCAAATGTAGAGGTATTGTGTTATTGTTTATTATTTTTGCATATGCTCCATTAATTAAGATTATTTTATTTATTTTTTATTTAATGTTTTTTTAAATAAAATATTTAGACTTTTTTAGTCTTTTATTCAATCTATTATCCTTTCACTGAGCCTTTAATAAGGCTGATTGGCTTTAAGAAATGCACCCTTAACAAGTTCTGAAAGCACAGCCTCACACAGCGGCTTGCAGTTTGCTTTCTGCTATCAGCTCCGAAACACTGTACTTTTAAAATACTTGTTAAAGGATAAAAAAAAAAAAAAAATCCATAAACAAAACGTAAACATTGGACCGAAACTATCAATGTTGCATTAAAAATAATCTTCAGTTGCTCATTTGAACTTTGAGGCCCTTCAGAAGGATATGCAGACTGTCAGAAACCGCATCATTTCATGCTTTTCCATTTTATGCCATTATTTTTTCTAGTGTATAAGAACAATAGTATCTACTGTAAGTAAGTGATATATACTGTATTGTATGTTGCTTTAAAAATAAAAAAAAATCACAATATACAGCTCAGTAGCTTTTCGTGAAGAGGATCCAGATGGTGTAGTTACCACGTCTAGGGGCCAACGGCTCCATACCGTGGAAAAAAGTTTGCATTCTGAGCTACAAAGATTTCATTGTACATCAAGACTTTTATCTCCAGTGATCAAAGAGAAACTGATTCCTCATTATGTGACCCCTTTAATTAGTAAAGGTATACCCCTATGAACCCCTATGAAATTCTTTAGCAATTACCCAAATTATTTTTGTAGCTTTTGATCAAACCTGCAAAGGAGTTTTGAGGCCTACTTTTCAGCAACAAACGTGCTCTGATTTATTTATATCTTTGGCCTGTTTGAACACCGTCAGAACATCCATAAACTTCAATAAGTCTAAAGTCAATCTGACTTGGCCATTATAGGATTACTTCTGTTTTTGATTGCATCTTTTGGGCTTTAGACGGCAAACAGATGTTCTGACGTTTCTGTATAATACTGATACAACTTCTCAATTTTAGTATACCATTAGACTACCTTCACAGTTACTGGCAGCTGGGATGAAGCTTTTATTACTGTTATGGAGCTTGATGTTTTCATTCAACATAATGCTTTGTACCTTGACCAAATGTTCAGCTGCAGTTTTGTCTATCCACAGACCAATAAATTATTTATTGCTTTGGAGAGCAGTGGTTTCCACTATAGTTACCTCTCATGTACAACATTCCAGCATCATTTCTAATGTTTTTCCACCTGTCATCTATCTGTCTGATGGTACTCTGATCGAGGCCCCAGTCTTCAGAAATTCTTTTGTAAGGCTTTCAAGTCTTGGGAGCTTCAACAACTCTTCCCTGGGGTGCAAAAAATGGGTTTATATATATATATATATATATATATATATATATATATATATATATATATATATATATATATACTCAAAGCAAAAATCAGTTCAAATACGTATATGTAAAAAAAAGGTTCCTTATAGCAAAACTACAGAACATCTGATTTGTGTGTTTTTTAGTTATGTAAATTCTATTTTGACATCAAACTATGTAAACATACTGTGCACCACAGGAACAGTGTCTAATTGCCAATATTGAAGATGATGCTGCATTATATAGTACTGTATAGAAGCTAGTAGTTGTGACAGGTACAGGAAATCTGCATTTGTTGTGAATGAGGCCAGTTATTGTAATTACTACAGACAGTCTCATGACATTGTAGAAAAAGAAGTGTGATTTTCAGGGGACAACAGAAATCCATGTTAATAGATGTGACTCTGTAAGAGATGCTTGTTCAGTTCATAGTTAATGGTTGATTGCATGTGTGTTGATGCATGTGCTTCTTAAAATGGGGAGAAGTTGCTTTACAGGGGCATATGGACAGATTTGGGACCTCTATAAAAACTGTTGGCCTGATTAAGTCAATGCTTGTAAAATTTTGGAAACAAACACACACTCACTTACTCACTCAGGTGCAAGAATAAAGACTGCATGCTCCACTAGCTTTGAGATGGATAGAGGGGAGGAGTAATTAGAGGAGAACGAGGGCATGGGAACGAAACGATAGTGAGGGATTGAGGGAAGAGAATGAAAACTTTACATTGACATTCCTGTGCTCTGAAACTCTGCAAGGATGCATGAGCTCTCTCACACATGCATACATAAACACACAATTTGAAACAATAGTACATAAAATCACTTTTTATGCAATTGTATGTTCTTGGCGACATTTTAAATTGAAGGGGCATAAACAGTCAAAACTCAAATCAATGCATGTATAGTAACAGTAATACGCTCAGGTCATGGGAAAAACCCAAAGTAGTCTGTCATTAGTTCAGTACCAGTTTGAAAGAAGCTTGATGAACTGAGAAAAGCAGGACAGAGAGAGAGAGAGAGAGAGAGAGAGAGAGAGAGAGAGAGAGAGAGAGAGAGAGAGAGAGAGAGAGAGAGAGACCAAATATCACTATATTTAAGCAGAATATCAAAGTACAAATGCTTCAGAAACTACAAAACCCCTTTAATAATAGGCGTACTACTGAGACAGTTGCCTTTTATTTAGTTTCATTGGATGTTTAGAAATGCCCCATCTAGGAAACAACAACAATAAAAACAAAAAAAAGACGGCTAGAATAAGGCTATAATAACTCATGCAGGTGTTAAAAACCATTCCCAGTCAGGAATGTCCATAAGCTCTCTAACACGTCAAATAGTTTCATTCATGTCTCAATAAAACAACTGATAATAAAACTGATTTGCAATCACTAACTGAATTGCTGAGAAAGTAAATTACTTTTTTTCTCAGTTTTCTTGCTGGCTTTTTCTGTTAATGTTTATTAAGATAATAAAAGCTGTTTGAAGTACCCATCTACATTAACTTTGTGTAGTTGATCTAAACCAAACCATAAACTGAAAGAGCCACTACTGACTAAAATGTGCCATGAGTGGCACTTAAGTTTGTGATTCAGAGAGAGGTGTTTTAGGCCTGGGAGTGAGGGAATATTGGTTGAGAGAAACAGATTTGATTCAATATACTGCACATCTCTTTTGGTCTCTAAATTCAATTAATTAGGAGGCTTCTTTAGAGTAACAGAACTACTGTATGTGTCCACTTACTTCTTTACATGGCAAAGAGAGAAAGAAAATTCTTTAACACTGTTTGCCTTCTGTTTCAAAGCTTTTCGTAATGAAATAAAAATCAGCTGACTTAAAGAATGGACCATGTTCTCCTCCTCTCAACCCATGGTAGCTAGTGAGTCTATTTAGTTTCACAAGTAAAACTCAAAACTTTTCATACAAATGGCATCAATTTTAAAGTCTTAAGGTGGCAATGCTACAGGCAAACTTTTCCAAACTTTAATGTCCAATTAGTTTCACTATGGATCTGACTGCAGTTCACTTCCTGTGAGAATGATCCATTCTGCCTGCTGCTGGAATACTAACATAACAAGCACTCATGCGTCTACATGCTTGTGTTCTCATCTGAATATTGTAGAGAAAGATCGGCAACAGAGTTCTACATCTCACCCTCTTCTGCTTCTCTCTGTGCTCTCCCTCCTCTTCTTATATTTCCACCCATTTAAGTTATTATGTAACACTCTCACTGACTCTAAGTGCAGTGTGTTCTCTCTGTTTAAGAGGTGTGTGTTTGTATTAGGTTCATTATTCACCTAAAAAAGACAGATATATCAGAGCAGGTGATTAGATGTGTATGTGTGTGAGAGAGAGAGGGAGAGAGAGAGAGATCAATAATTAAACTAATCGAAAACAAAGCAGTTATATCTAAATGGAAAGTTAGACTAATGTAATGCAATGATGAACATCCTTTTTTCCAATGAACAAGACATTAAGTGTCTAAGAGAGAAGGACATGCAAAACATCTTTTCTGTTGTGCTTTTTATAGCAATTACTTCCTGAAAAATTTTTTTATGTATATACAGGTATATATTGTTTTTATGAGCCATAAAGCTGAAATTGTGACCCCTTTCATGTTCTTCAGTTGAGCATAACATTCCAGCATACTGTAAGAAAAGATACAATTATGCAAATATGCACTCTTAAAAAAAGGTGCTTTGGATGACAAACGGTCTTTGCTGGAAACATTACTGCTTGGAGATCTCTTTTCAAAACCTGGTTCTTCACAGCCCTGAGGGGTTCTTGGGATTGCAAAGATGGTCATGACATATTGTCTCTGTTCCCTCCATCAGGGAATGAGGGTTACGTATTTAACTGAGAAATTCTTAGTTCAAAGGGTTCTTGCATACACACTGAAACACTTGCTCGTACATGTGAAACACTTGCTTGTACATGTGAAACACTTGCTCGTACATGTGAAACACTTGCTCGTACATGTGAAACACTTGCTCGTACATGTGAAACACTTGCTTGTACATGTGAAACACTTGCTCGTACATGTGAAACACTTGCTTGTACATGTGAAACACTTGCTCGTACATGTGAGACACTTGCTTGTACATGTGAAACACTTGCTCGTACATGTGAAACACTTGCTTGTACATGTGAAACACTTGCTCGTACATGTGAAACACTTGCTCGTACATGTGAAACACTTGCTCGTACATGTGAAACACTTGCTTGTACATGTGAAACACTTGCTCGTACATGTGAGACACTTGCTTGTACATGTGAAACACTTGCTCGTACATGTGAGACACTTGCGCATACATGTGAGACACTTGCACGTACATGGGAAAAACTCTGTGCATATATATGAAAGACATGCGATTACATAGAAACTCTTTGCATATACCCTGTAATCGCCCACGTATACTGTTGTACATGCACAAAGACTGCACTTTCAAACATTCTTGCGTTTGAGAGACTATAAACATTTTCATTGTGTCCATAATTAATTTCATTGCAACCGTGTGTTTAGTTCATTTGGAAACAGAAGTTTGGTTTATGCATAGACTTTCTATGTAACCGCATGTCTTTCATATATATGCACAGATATGTAGTGTTTCACATGTATCCTCAAGTGATTCACATGCACATGCAAGTGTTTCACATGTATGCACAAGTGTTTCAATGTGTATCGCAAGTTTTCAATGTGTATCGCAATTTCAATGGGTTTTGTCTCAAATGGCCTCCCATCATACTGAACTGTTTTAATACATTGGCCTTGTCACACACACACATATGGCACACCGTGTATATGTTATTCACTTTCTTTTTTTTTTAAGTTGAAAACACTATTTATTAAAAAAATATACAGAATTATTTGCATCAAATTATTATTATTATCATCATTTTTTTTTGTTATCGTATAATTTAAAAATGTGTATGTACCGTTTAAATACAGATTACATCTAATTGCATGAAGTTTGCAATTAAAAATGGCACGTCATGCAGAAAAGGTTGCCGACCTCTGCTATGATGGTTCACCCCAAAAAATTAAACTTTTAGCATTTACTCACCAAATCATATTAGTATGTATTTTTTCTACTGTGTATCATAAATGAAGATATCTTGGAGAATGTTGGAAACCAGTAAGCTTTGGTGACCACAGACTTTCACTGACTTGTATGAACCAAAAAAAAAAAAAAAAATCAACATGGACAAATTTCACAAATTTTTCCCCTGTTACTCAAAAGACATATAATGGCAGAATTTTCATTTTCTGACTGACCTACTGCTTTAAGAATGGCACTGTAAACAAATAAACAGAATCAATATTAAAAAAAGGAGTCTTTAATTACCCTGAAGTGGATAATTTAGTAATTCTAAATAAATAGACATGAAGCATGCAGTTTAGTTAAAGTTATTTTATTATGCAAAATAAGAGACTGCAGAGTCAAATGAGAGCCATGACATTAGCAGAGCTGTGTAGCAAATGAGTTGCTGGGGAAATGGTCAATTAGGACTCTACAGTTAAGTGATCATTATCTAAAACTATATGACCCCAAAAAGCCACAACTGACCAATCAGAATCAAGTATTCCAGAGAGCAGAGTAATTAGCATAAATATAACAAAAGCTACATGTTCCTCTACTTTAATACTAACACTAAATTGGTGCCAAGACTTTAGGGATTAAAGGCTGCATGAGATCTGAATCACCATCATCATAAACAACATTTAGGGCTTCATGAACACTGCTGCATGCATTTTATACAATACCACATCAGGCATTTATACTTTTTAATATATCTGGGTGTCTTGTTAGAATAATCTAATTCTGAGGCTCCTTTAGTGGCTTACCAATTTGATTCACAATAATTATATTAAAGACACATGGAAATTTGGCTGCCATTTAGGTAGCCTATTTGATATTTAGTTTCTGTTTTTCTGATAAATAATATCCATGCATTTCACATAACCTAATCACTGCTTAATTTCAACAGCTTGTATATAAAACAAATCTCTAGATGCTCGATTCTGTTATATTCAATACTGCTCAACAATACTACTCACTGGCACACAGACTAGTTTGAAAGTTGTATTGTATAGCTTTTACAGAATTTTTTTTATTAAGGCATGATTTTGTTTACTACCGTACTACTCACTTTTTATGTAACTGATTTAAAAAGTTTACTTTGATGTTATAAAAAGCCATAAAAATACCAAAAAAAAAAGCTCATAAATATAAAGAGTCAAAAAAATATATTTATCAACTGTGAATGATAGGGCAGATAATCATATGATTATGAGTCCGGATTACACCCAATTTCAGGGTCATATGTCCTATTAACTAATGAGGCCAATGCCAATTTTTAGAGTATCAATAGATAAATGCTGTATGGATATTTCCTGTACAGTCTCAATGGCTTTATTAGTTGGGGATGTACAGCAAATTATAACTGAAGAAAGCGGAAAAGCGCATGAAAATGTTCAGTCTGCAAACACACACACATTTCAGAAAGAAACAAATAAATAAATGTAAAACATGCCATATCTGTTAGAGAAACATGTGATAGCTATGTAATTACATACTTATTGGCTACACAGTGTGAAGATGGGTTTTTAGCAATAGTAAATGGGCCGGATCATTAGCAGCATGTTTTGCTGTAGTCATCCCCATTAACCTCAGCCCACTCTGTTTATCTGCCACATTATACAATTAAGGGGGGCTTTGCATAACATCCTTTCTCTCTCAGAAAACACCCATCATTAAATCTACTCTCTCACAAAGCCTAGCTATCCATGTGTGCACTTGAGCGCTCAGAAAAAATGCCACCACACACACACACACACACACACACACAAGCAGTGCCCACTTACACTGCGATGTAGCTCTTTCAGAACATCTGTGCCAGAGCACTTTATGCAACAGCAGTTATAAAGAGCTAGAGCAGAGTTAGTGTAGGTGATGATAATGCTCAGCAAGGCCTGTAATCATGTCAGTATCAGTGTTTTGTTTCTACATAAAATGACTGAGATCCACTTCATAGGGAGGTCTCACTCATGGTCTGAAACATAGTGCCTGCCGTTGTCAGCCTCACAGGTTAACATGCAGTGAGCTATGATTTCCTCATGGCAATCTCTGCCCTCTTTACTCATTCATAGCATCAACACTGATATCTGACACAAAAGACTCAAAAGAAATGCAATCAGCAAAGTTTAAAATAAGACACACTAGGCTAATAGCGAACAATTTTCCTGCTAGACAGGTAAGATTTTTTCAGAGCCTTTAGGGAAGTGTATAATCATTTTCTCAGTATAAACAGTGAGTGCAGCGGTGGCTCCCAGCCCTTCAGGGACATTCTGTCATCTCAGTCTGGGGGAACAGCAATCGGTGTCATTTCACATGGCAGGAATGGAATGTCTCTAAGCTGCATTAAAACTATCGGTTTCTGTCAGGATGACACTGATTAGCCAGCTAAAGTGTTTCTATCAAGGTGGTCTATAATACCTGAAGAAAGTTACTCTAATAGCAATATCTTGGCTATACTGGGATCAGAATTATCCATCCATGAATGTAATAAAAAAGTGCCATTTACCTTTTTCTAATAAATACAACTAATAAAGAAATCTAAAATATATATTTAGTCTCAATACAGTGCTGCTTGGAAAAGTTTATCATCAATGGAGAAATATGTGTTTTTGCACCAGAATGGTGTAGTAACAGCATCTACCAGCAGGGTAACTCCCTCATGCAAACCTGCCAAATCTTGAACTGGTGGGATGTAGGAATCCCAGGAATCTTTCTCTTTTAATGACTTGTCTTGAATCTACACCAGCAATTAGCCACCACAAAGTTTTAGTTGAGTGGATCCTAAAGCACAGACAGTTCTCACATATCTTATTGCATGTTGCTTCTACAGCCTCATATTAGCTAATTTGGTTTCTTTCATTTACGCATGCATGGTTAAGTGTTTCTGGGTGTGTGTTTCATACCATGAATCTGATATTTTTAACAGTTACGTCATCTGGTGTCACCTCTATGTGCGCATCAGAGTGGTCCTAATTACAGGTTCGTTCCGAAGAACAAAGACTTTTAACTTTATAACATTTAATCAGTGTGAGGACTTCCACTTGCCTGGCACTGCGTCCCTGATATGCTGCCTGTGGGCATAGAATACTTTTTTTTTTTTTGCTTTGAAGCCTGATATTAACACGGATTCAGTTTTCGTTTTATCCAGCTGTATTTATTTACAGTAAACTCCTTTAAATCACCTTCTCAATGGCACACAAAGCCATTTGATTTTCAGTTGTGTTCAGCTGTGGTCATTTTGATCAGCTCAGAATTAAAAGAGCTTTCCTGGAGCATTTCAGCCCTTGGTAGTGCAACTGAAGCAAACAATCTGCTCTGGGTGGCAAGGCACTGTGAAAAGATCTCCGGGATAAAGTTGTGGATAGGCACAATTCAGAAGATGCATACAAAACAAATTCCAAGGCATTATCTGGGGAGGTGTCACATATTGTGAATTTCATGTTGAATTTAAATGTTAATAAAATTCACAATTAATTTCTCAGAATGTCTGGGGTTTTTTTTGTTACTGAAGTTGGAAACCTCATAGTGGAGGCTAGCCTACCTTCTGGAATATCAAGCAATCATCATAGAGAAGTTTATTATGTGATATTAGTTTTAACGTATCGCGCTGATCATTTACCAAGTACATTAATGAATAGCGAATTTGAATATTTTATTGCCAACAGATTTACCAAGCTGTCATTCAAACAGTATATATATATATATATATATATATATATATATATATATATATATACAAAATAAAAATAAAGGGAGCTAGAACACACCTAAGCTGGATATAGGCTACAGCAGTTGGCTTAATTAAATGGCCTCATGCAGTCACAAGTCACAACTGAGCATTGCCTAAATGCACCTTGAAGATTCTGAGGCGGATGAGACTAAAATTGAATTATTTGGTGTCAGCACAACACGATATGTCTGGCAGAAATCCAATACAGCTCCCCATCCAAATAACAGCATTCCTCCAGTAAAGCATGGAGGTGGTGATGTTTTATTATGAGGGTGTTTCTCTGCAGCAAGGACTGAAGCACTTATCAGGATAGAAGGACAAATGGATGGGGCAAAACACCATCAAATTCTTGCTGCCCTCGTACAGGAAGTTGTTAAGGGAAGAAGGCTTACCTTCCAACATGGTAATGACCTAAAACACACAGCAAAACTGAGCACACAGTGGTTTAAGGAGAAGAAGGTGAATGTCCTTGCATGACCTGATCAGAGCCCAGAGTTAAACCCCACTAAAAATCAATGAATGTCCTTGCATGGCCTGTTCAGAGCCCAGATTTAAAGCACACTAAAAATCAATGGAATGACTTGAAGACTCTAGTCCATGAGAGACAGAGATATATCACAACAGACTAAAAGCTGTAATTAAAGCAGAAGATGGTTCAACAAAATATTGATACAAGAGGGTGATCCTTTTTCCAACTCAGTGATTCTGTTTTTTGTTTTTTTTTTGTTGGTGTAATATCTTTCATTTGGATGTTATAAGTCACACTTAGTAAATACAATTGTCCCATCTTCATTTCAGGCTGCGAAACAGTAACTGTCATAAACTCGGTTCCCTGAGAGACTGGAACAGGACATGGCGTTAACACCTTGGGGACTCCCTTCCTTCCTATCCTACCTGAAAACTTATTACACAACGCCAGTGAAGTTGCAACTCTTACTGGCCAATGCCAAACAAGACGGCGAATGGGGGCTAGGCCCCGCCACTTTATAATGTGCCGTATTGGCGGCATAAACTCAGAATCTTCCGACTGAACAGATAGTACAGCAGAACTGAGAAGTGAACACAGCGGCCTACGCCATGTCTCGTTCCCATCTCTCAGGGAGCCGAGGTTATGACAGTAACCAGAGATGTTCCCTCTCGAAAACGGTCTCTTGACATGGCATTAACGTCTTGGGGACTAAATAGAACAACGCCGTGGAAACAGCGAAGTAAAAAGGCTCAGCCTCGGTGGTGCAATCATGAACAGTTCTTGCAAGACACTAAAAATGTATCCCCAACAAATTAGCTACGACCCTGCGCCATGCCTCGAGGGGATTGGATGTAATTTCCTGTATGGGGTTCCAATCAGGTTACTTAGAATTCATGTCCAACGACAGGCCTCTTATTGAGAGAGATGCAGCGCAGTCGCCATACAAGATAAGACATTACAGTCCTGTGAACACATACACGCATGTAGTAAAACAGTGCAACAAGCATGTGAGTGGCAAGGCCGGGTACAGTATAACACACATAGAGACCGGCCACATTGAGGTGCAACAGTCTGAACCTGACGATGGTCCTGCCCTCGATCTCCCTACAGGACCTAGTCGAAACCACCAGCGCAGTCAACTGGCTATTGGTTGCAGGTAGAACCATTGGTCGTACTCACTGATTAGACCTGAGAGGCTTACTGATTAGACCTGTGATGCTGCACATCCAAATTGTAGAGTCTGGCGCAGGTTTTCTGCAAAGACCATCCAGCTGCAATATAAATATCTTTGAAAAAAAAAACTCCCTTAGTCCATGCCCACGAGGAGGTAACAAATGGGCTCAGACATCAATAGGATATTCCTTACTACAGCTAGAATATGCCAAGGCAATAGCGTCGACCACCCAATGTGACAGCCATTGTTTGGAGACAGGCTGCCCTTAGGCGCTGCTTCCGAAGCATACAAACAGCAGCTCGGATTGCTGAAGCTGTTGATATATAGTCAAAAAGCCCTCATCGGACACAAAACCGGACTCAGGGCGACATCCAATGAAGTCTCCGACTCTGGAGTGAAAGAAGAAAGAGCCACCACTTGCGCTCTGAACGGTGTCAAGAGGGATTATGGCTTGAGGGTGACATTACTATCACCTGGTCCAAACTGCTTGCAGTCCACATTCACAGAGAGCACTTGCAAATCACCCACATGCTTGACCAAAGCAAGGGCAGGCAGCAGCGCAGTTTTAAGCGAGAGCTCCTTCAAACCGACAGTCTGAAGTGGCTCGAATGGCGGGAGGGCTAGTGCTCCCAGCATCAGAGCCAGATCCCAGGATGGACAGTGTAGGGGGGGCGGAAGGGTTTTAGTCTTCTTGAGCCTTTCAAAAATCAGATCACTAGATCGAGTTTTCCCACTGAGTGCCCGTCAATAGGCACTCTCGCATCCTCAGCAGGAAGTGACTCATCGCCTTAGAGCATTTCTGTGCCTCTGAGAAACGCTCTCCGCGATAGCCTCCACTGTGTCTCCAAATAGACCAGATGGAGATACAGGTGCGTTGAGCAGCACCCTCCTGTCCGTGTCCTTTAGTGAAGCACGACCATATAGCCCATGCTCCGTCTGATTGCCTGGGCTACCTTCTTTGTGGCTTAAAGCACGGAATCTGCTGTTGCACGTAGATCTTTAAACGCCCCGGGATCCGCCCCACCCTTGTCCAGGGATTTCAGAAGCTGTGCCTAAAAAACTTGGAGCATTGCCATCATGCGCTTCTCCCGAGGCAGCGTATGTTTTCTATGCGACATGTGCGGTCAGATGGCAGGGCCTTAACAGCAGCGTAGCACCTGTCTTCAGGGAGACAGAGGAGGGGCAGAGTTGCACGGCGATGGATTCCTCTGCACATGTATCCTCGGGCTTCCGCTCTGTTGACTTTAGTGAAGATCTCTGACCTGCAAGCGTAAGCGTGAACCAATTGGGGTGCAGCCCACGCCTTAGCGACCTCGTCATGCAAGTCTGGGAGGAATGGGGCTCACTTCCTCTGAGCAGTAGCTTGGCGGCCCAAGTAAAGGAACCAAGAATCCAGCTTGCTCTTAGCTGTTTTGACGGGGGATTCCCACTCTAGGCCGAGATTGCTCACGGCGCAGGTGACAATCCGGACAAGTTCATCCTGAAATACAGCATGTCCCTCCGCTTCAGAGCGCTCCTCTGGAGTGCGGGCCCTGTCCTTCTTGGACGCTGTTAGGGCGTTAGCAATTTTACAGGCCTTTTTATTCAAACGTTCTCTCAGAATCAAAGCACAGTGATAACCATCTCATCTTCATCTCGCTCACAGTTTTGCAATCATCTGAATATGATCTAATTATGTGAGAAGCATAATCTTAAAGCAGTCAGCCCCAGAACAACAAAACAAATTTGTAGCTACTGTAAGTGTCTAACTGAAAAGGCTTACAGTTTATAATGAATTAAATACAGTGGATAATAACACCTGGACCTCTCATAAGATCTGCATAAGACTTCAGTTTAAACAATCGATAGGTGCAGCAAAATCAGTCAAAACTGTTACAGGATGTGAGACATCTCTTATCCTGGTCATCTGCAACAAAAAGGAACTTAATACAAATACAGTTAGAATGAAAAAATTTGCAGGTAAGTATTTTAATCCTCATCTCTGTCAGCACACAAACAAATAACATGGCATGTCTGTTATAATTTTATTCCACGTAAAACACACAGAGAACTGTTTCCCAGAATGCAGATCAACGTTTTATCTATTTTTCCTTAAAATGTAAAAAAAAAACCTCTTTCTAAAAAACTGAAAAAATAGTCACTTTTTAATGTTAAGTACATAATCCATCGGAAGAGCTGCTGCCGTAATTTTTCTTCAGGAGTAAAAAAAAGGACTAAAATGTGTTTTTACTGTAGGAAGCCAGTGAGCTGAGCTCTAAAGCAGAGGTAAGACTGTTTCCCAAAGCAGCAGGCTGTGCTCTGACTTGATTCAGGAGACACTGCCAGACATTCATTTTCAGGATAAATTGGTTTGCCAAAAGAAGCATAGAGAGCCTCTCCATATTAATGCAGAACATTATGCATTAAGCCTGTGAATAAAAAAAATAAATAATATCTTACCTAGACATTCACTGACAATGAATATACTGCAGCACTGTGTGTACCAGACCACTGGGCAGCATTTCAACACTGACAAACCCATCATGAAGAAACTCCCTAAGGTCACATACTATATCAACATAAGGTACACGTAAGCAGATTAGACATTGTGACTGGTTATTAGGTGGTTTGTGGATGAGCTGAAGACAAAATATGCTGTAAATTCTCAATTTCAGAAGCATATAACAACAGGCCAGGGGCAGGCTTCAGGCAGGTTCAGCGGACAAGCTCTCTGAACACACACATACAACACCTCAGAAATGTTTTCTGAGAGAGCAGATACGAACCAGAGAGCTACATAAGAAATAAAAGGGAAGGATGCAACATTTTGTTGTCAGGTGCCTGCTTAACTTTCAATAGGCTTTGAAAGTCTACAGTAGCTGACAGAACTGGGATAGCGTTTCTCTCATACACAAACCTGTCAAGACTTCATTGCTTCCATGTTGAGGCTCTGGTGTTTATCACATTGTGTTGAGAAGCATTTTACTGTACACAGGGAAGGGAAGACCCTTTTTAAGAATCTGTCTTTTTGATTTTCTGAAAATAGAAATACTGAGGTGTTTTTGTGAAAAGGAGACTGACTTGACCACATGGAAGACAGCTGATGATGATGGAAGCAGCTGGACATCACCAAATAATGGAAATTGTCATCATTAACTCACTCTCATGTCGTTCCAAACTTATATAACGTCTTCTGTGAAACAAAAGAAAATAAATGTAAGAATTTTGGCAATTGAACATATATATGACCACTGACTACATACATTCTGACATAAATTGGTGACCACAGACTTCCATTGTTTTAAAAACAAAAAAGAAAACAGCATTCAAAGAAGAAAGTCATACAGGTTTGGAAGAACATTAGGGTGAGTTAAATGATGACAGAAAATAATTTTTTGGGGTGAGCAATCCCTTTAATGCCACAGAAATAACTATACAAAATAGAAAACTTGTATACAATTCTGTTTTCTTTCTTGATCTTCTTTCCAAAGGCCTAAAAACAGGGTGTGGTCTTTTCAACTTCATAAAAAAACCTGAACTAAAATGCACCAGTAATCATCTAAAAATAGTCCTTCCATCAACAGCAATGACTTTTAGTTTTAAACTAACCCACTGTAACAAAGCCAAGACTTGCAGAATTTGACTAGGCTTTGGAACTACTGTACTGTACAAGGAAATATTAAGTTTCTGCTCAAAGCAGCAGCTTTTAATGGCATCTGAAATGTTACCTTTGAAAGTGGATATAGAAGAACAAAGCATTTAGTTGAACTGATATTCCTCTACAGATTAAAGACTGCAAAGTGATGCTCTGTCTCTCTGCTGTTCACACACCTTATTCTGTACGTGGCTCTATTTTGAACACTTTGATCATGGCGGACAACAGACATTCAGAGACCCCTGAAACTTCAGCAAGGCTGATTAAGTACAATGTTGAATGGTCTGAATTCATTGGAGAGTTTAAGCTGTCTTTTCTCATCTCATTTGGTTTCAAATTATGAATCCTCTCCAAACTCCGCCCCTTTCACCGCCCCTACTCTTCGCCGTGGTAACTACTATCGCTGTTGCTGTAGGTACTGTTATTCACTGGAGAAAGAGAGGGTGAGGATGAGAGTAAAGAGGGAGGGAGGGATTCAAATTCTTGGAGCTCATCCCCCTCCAAGACACTGTCTGTTTCCATGGAAGCAGAAGGTCCATTTGTGTCTGAGGCAGATGAGGAATGAGGTGAAAACTCCCATGAAAGGAGGGACGTGTGGAGTCTCTCCTGTTCTATGAGCGGGGCTAGGTCTATATCTGTAGAAGTGCCCTGATCTGTGTCCGTATGGAGCCCCAGCGTGCCGGTGAGGATGCGAGAGTATGAACATGCAGCTCCAGTCAAAGTCTCATGGGCTCTAGAAGAGGACCCAGGGGCCGGGGCTCAAACCAGTACGGCTTTGTGCGTCTGCTCCTGTCCTGGAGCCACGGTGAATACGGTGGCTGACAATAATGTTGTTGCCAAAGCTGCCCCTGGAAGCCACTGTGGTGCTCTGCTCACGCTGGATGACCGCTGTCATCCCTCCGTCAGCCATTAGTCTTCGGATATGAGAAGCATACTCAGTCTGACCTGAGGAAATACAGCGAAAACTATTGAGTTCTTCAAGAAATACCAGAGTACAGGGTAAACAGTCCAAGTTGCTGTCTTTGATGAATAAACAAAGTAATAAGGCTGGTTGGCCTTTAGGAGAAAAAGTGAAATTGAGCTTACAAAGCATAAAGAGTTGTGGGGTGTGTTGACAGCAAAACGTTTGGTGTTAGTGGGAGATTTGTGTCTTGGGAGAGTCAGTGGAGATTTACACACTTCAAATGGCTTTTAGTGCAGGTTTACAGCTTGGACATGTGTTGTATGGACCTAATTTAACAGGAAGGTGCAATGCAATTAAAGCCACAATTGACTCTAAATTATTCATCAACTGTTCCTGCAAACTCGATTCTTTGATCCACATCTAGTGTTTAGGCACTTTGGATCAAGTTCAGTTAGTGTGAATATGAGAGTGTGTTTCAGATGTTTGCATCAGCATCAACAATCATTTCAAGCTTTGGTTTGTTTCTTCGCGGTTTAATTATCACACTGATAATTAACATTTTGCATTAGTTTTTTTATATAATGAGTGGATGGGGTCTGCTCCAAAAGTTACTTATGCTATACTATAATGCATAATCTAAAGGGGTTTTCACAGTAGGAACCTTTGCTGCGGTCCGAATCCGAGAGTGATAAGTCTGGTGTCAGATCACTTGATTCTATCGAACCCTGGTGAATTTACATCCATCTTTCATCATCACAAACATGCACAGCACGTATGATAGAAAGCACAACATAGATCTATGACATTATGCGTAGCAGAGTGAACAACACTTGCATTTATGTGCGTCACATGAAGGTAGATTTCTGCTGTTCAACAACTCTATCTTTTGAGGAGACAGCTGATTGCAAGCCATTCATTTACCACTCTGATTGCACTCACTCTGCACAATTAAGATGCACGCTCACTTTTGCTTCTATAAATGTTTTGATGAACTAATGACACTGCCATTGGCTAAAACCAATGCATGTTACTCTATTACCTCAACAAATGCGTACCCAAATTTAAGTAGCTTTTAATTTAAAGCAAATTACTTCACAATTCTAGTTCAACCAAATTTAAACCACTTTCTACAGGTAATATTGAGTTTGGTACTAGGTGCGCTACCAGGTTCATGTGACAGCTTTCAAATTAACACATTTAACCATAAACCAACCCTATAGTCAGAGTGTAATGATACTTTATGCTGATAAGAATGTTGTTCAAGTTTATAAGTGTGGCTTTAAACCTAATCCTGACACCTGACTGGTTGATAAACGCTCCAGGATCAAAATCAATATCACATAGTAAGTTTCTGTTTATCAGTGTGATATTATGTGTTGGTTACCTGTGCTGGGTTCAGTTAGATCTTACCCTTCATCTTCATGAGGTTAACTGTGGGGGGGTGTCTCTGGTACCACCTCAGACGCAGAATCCTCTGGCAGAATCTCTAAATGCAGAGTGTCTGATAAAGAATGATCATTTCAGCACTTTAACATTTGTTTTAGAAGCACCCCAGTTGCTTTTTTGATTTTCAACATAAAAAGAAACAGGGATTGAGAAAAAACAAACAAGAAGAGGACAAAATTTGCACAGATTAGTGCCAAAAAGATCAAGTAAAAAGAACCATAGTTTGAGCATTAGAGTAAATAATAATCATTATTTTTGTATTCATATATTTGTGGAGAATGGTACTATTATGACTAAACTAATATTGGGTTGCTTTTTAAAAACTCTGAATGCTTGCATACTGTAAGTTGCATTGCATTTTTGCTTTTGTACTGGATCTTTATTCAGAACGAAGTGCCAGTACAATATTTTACACTCCTTGTATTAATACTGCTTTCTGTATTGCGTTCTTACATTAACATTTAACCATCTAACTGAAAATCCATAAACAATCCACATGTAGTTATCAGAAAACAAATCGAGAAATAGATATTTGACAACTAGAGGCACAGAACAAATTATCGTCAGTCATGAATAATGGAGAGGAATTCTATTTATCTTCTATTACCGGGTACTATCCCCATATGCCCATATATATTTTTCTGATACCTGGAGCAAAAGAGCTACATGAGCTATAGGAAATAAAGCAAGTGGAAGAGCAGCCATGTAATATATGCTCATCTGTAAAATATAGATTCAGATACTTTCTTTAATGCTGAGCAGAAAATGCAAACAAAAGGAGGACACAACATTTCCTTTATAAAAGTATATTTGATCTGAACATGGCTTCTGTTTGCTAATACAGGGGCTTTCGAATTAGGAGGTTGCAAGGGAGCTAGTTGGACACTTTGAGAGAAAAATTGAATAAAAATAAATAATAACTAAACAACCCCAGGATACTTCTTTAAACCAAAGAACACCAAGATCTGGCGCAATTTACAATGACATCATACAGGGGACTCGTAGATCTGTCAAGAGCCCTGAATGCAGCTCTGTGACTAAGCCAATGGCACCCTGTGCGCAGCACTATTATCACATCGGCAGTTTTGTTCATACACAACTAATGACCATGCCAATATCAGTCCATGTGTGAGGCAATTAAATAGCTCCGCGTGGAGCATCTCCTCATGGGGTTTGTGCTGACTGAGCAATGAAAAAGTAATCTCTCTACATTGACTGCACCCACAGGCTTCTGTAAGGAATACATTTTGCTGTGAAGCGACGACCATCTTTGAGCTGGATATTAATTATTTATCTAACACATAACATCTGTTATGCCTCCAAAATAGTGAGTGTTTGAGTGTGGGTGTGTGTTGAATGACTAAGAGGTAGAAAGAAAGAATGAATCATCTGTGTTCTTTTAGAAGTATTAGGAACATTCTCACATACAGATTTGATCTTGGCCAGTTTGCAACACCACTTACACTACACAACTGACTCACAAACAAGCTTTCAGTATCAAACATCCCATCAATGTCAGAACGGAGAAGTGAGGATTTACTCTTCTGAGACCAAAGTGCTTCAAATGAATGTTTTGAAAGACTGTACTGTAAATCTTCTTAATAAAGGTGGATGAGTCACTGGATATCAACAACACTAGCTATTCAAACATATGGAAATTAGAGGTTTTCTATAGTAAACCCATACGTATATACAGTAGATATGCATGCATATTAAAAAGGTGAAAGGACACTGAGAGAAAGGAGGGAGGAGGAGAGATTACGAAAACTCTCCAGACCTTTGGCTGGGATTGTGCCTATGACAGCTGAAACTGATTTCTCTGTAAAGAAGAGTTAAGGTGTCTAAGCATCATGAAGTCAGATAATGAGACTGGGCAGTGTCTGTCTGTCTAATCTCTGACCATTCAAGAATGATGAGGCAGTTGGCAGTGAGAAAGTTTTTAATGCCATATCAAACCCTCCAAACCACTCTTCAAAGATCACAATGACTTCACATAAAAACTGAACACTCTCATACAGTAGGATATTGCTAATGCCAATACAATATGCACTTCTCACATTGTGTCTTTGATCATTCAAAGACGGGTTTGCTTGTCCTTTGTCTTTTTTATAAATATTATTATTTTTTTATCTGTGTCTTATAATATACACATCAATAAAACTGAACCTTGACGTCTTGTCTTCACATTGTAGCTTGAGACCAGCGAATCAGGAAAGAAACAGGAAAGATTTAATTTCATTACTAAAATGTCACAAAAATACTGACACTGCTTGAACATTTTTAGATGTTTTCTTTTCTTCTTTTTTTTTTGCACCAAATCAGAATATTAGAATGATAGGAAGGATCATGGCTGCTGAACAATCAGCTTTGCCAACACAGGAATAAATTATATTTTAAAACAGCAAGAAATTAAAAAATATATTGTAAAATGTAAAATTTCCCACAATTACTGTTTTTGCTTTATTTTTGACCGAATGAATTTGACTTTGGTGAGCATAAGTCTGCTTTCAAAAACATTATAAAAAAATCATAATGACCCTAAACTTTTCAATGTTAGATAGGAAAACATTTCCATATCAGTAACTGCCTCCATATCACTTATTTTCTCTATGATTTGTATGAACCTTGTACTTATGACACCAAAGATATCCACAGCTTTAGTCATTCAGAATAAAAGGACAGTTGCAGATAACTCATGGTCAGGTGGAGCATAATCTATCATTAGTCAGTGAACTCAATCTACTCATGGAAATAAAGAGAGAGGAGGAGGACAGAGATCAAATCTCTATAATGCAAAGAAATATTCCCGGCACAAGAACTAAAGATCTTCTATTATAAATCAACTTCTTGAGTTTTGGGGCTGGCTGGAGTCTTCACTGTCTAAAGCTAAAGCAAGGTTGTTCATTCCAAAAAGCATATTTCGAACAAAGAATTGAATAGATAACCAGAGGACAACATCTTACACTGAATACAGTTCTCAAAACAGAAAAAGAAAAGAGAGAGGGGGAGGGATTGCGAGAGACAACGTCTGTGCATCTATTTTGTGTTTCTTAGTATAACTTGAATAAATATAACATGCGCTCTCGTCATATTCATTACATAAATGCACAGGATGCTAATGCTTACCCTAAACGTTTTCACTGACTGCAGTTTAAAACGACACCACACTTAACCCTCGCCCACAGATCTCACTGCAGGGAGCGTGCACTGTTTGTGTGGGAAGATGGCTTTCCTTGAGGTGAGACACTCAGATGCGAACTTCTCTACACTAAAACTTTGAGTCATCGAGTTCCTAGCACCTGTAGTACCTCAAGAGACACAAACACACAGGTGCTGCAGGCGAAGACACAGCACATCTGACCTCAATCATACGCCACAAAACAAAACACGCACAGCTAGGAAAGCTGTTACTGTATAATAGACAGGTTACATGCAAATCAATTAAAGTGAAAAGAAAAATGTATATATTTAAGCACAACATCAGACCATCAAATCTCAGACCAATATTCCATTCACTAATATCCTTTCTGATATTCTACAATAAACTCGAAGGCGTTTATCGATCTTGCAAGCTCTTACCGAGTCCAAAAAAATGTCCAGGAGTAAAGAGAACACTTTTTTTTTTTTCTTTAAATCAGTTTGCAAATAAACCAAATCTTGTTTACAAGTAACAACCTGACACAAATCCACTTTTGAGGATGAAATAATGACTGGTTTTTGTCAAAGCTTGCCAGGTTATCAAATCTTTCAAAGATACTTTTAAGAACAGGTTGAAAAGCAGAACTGCATTTTATTCTATTTTAGTCAAAAGTGTAGATGCACAAGACTAAACAAAGGACTGACACTATTCAAAAGTGTGAAAGGAAAGCTTTTGAAAACTCTTAGAGAGTCAATCCTTCAGAGGTCAAAGCTTTCCGAGAATTGTTAAAATCAGCTTCAGGCTGTGCTTGTACTCTGGGACTTCACAGTCTCCTTCCTGTTCCACTATTACATTTCTACTCATCCACTGTTTTAAAAACTCTACTGCCTAAACATGACAACACTTAACAGGGTTCAGCTTTAAAATTGATCAAGAAAAAGGTGCTAGCTTGCTCTTCTGTTTCTGTTCTCACCCTTTTTAAAACTCAATTTTCCATAAAAAATACAATCATTTGACTCTTGCTAAGGCTAGAGCCAGTCTATTTAGAGGACGCTTCAGGCAGGACTGGCTTTGGCCGCATCTGCTTGGTGTACTGATAGCCGTCCCTATCCCTCCTCTTCCCTCCCGCTTTTAATCCTTTTATCCAACTGAATTAACATAGTCACTTCGAAACTATTTCCACTACTTTCCATCTACAGCTAATAAACTTTAAAACTGCAAGCCTGTAATTCTATGCAAGTTAAAGCGAAAAGTCAACTTTATGATGTCCTGAGCTAAACATAATCTCTCTCCATGTTTGTAATCAACACTAACAATTTCTTTTTCTGACAGAGCTTTAAGAATACACAGTGCACAACAAAAATTACTGTACTCTACAAACCATATCTTATACATTTCAACGTCAGTAAACCTTATGCAAGCTGTGCAAATGATAAATAAATGCAACTTGACTGGAAACTTCAGACAGATGGTCAGATTTAAATTTACAATCTACAGCTATGGAAAGAAGTTAATTATTAATTATGTGCTGCTAAATATTGCACTCACTATGATCTGACTTTTCTGAAGCAGGCATTATATCAGACATATCATTGCAGCAGCAGCTCCGACTGCTAACAGTGTTTATAAATAAAACTGCACATTTAAACAGCCCAACGGACTAAAAATACAGATGTCAGCTGGGTTAAATCTGTCTCTCTGCTTATTTCTGTGATTTATATCTGGGACCTCAAAATAGTTGAGCTTCATCGAGACATGCTTATTCAACTGTTTGGTGTGCTGTTAAAGTGACACATGAAGAATACGAGTAATAAGAGCAGAGAGCTAAAGTGGTTTGATGGTTAATGGAGGCTGGCTGAGGAAAGAATATACCTGGTACCAGGTAAGAGAGACGCAATGTAATATTTTCTGGCATAAATTCTCTCTGAAGCTAACTGCAATGAGAGCAATCCTACACACACATCAACTTCAGAGATTGAGCTGGTGGATGTCCAGTGAAGTGGCCTCTCCAGTCCTCTGTAATTACCATTAGCACAAAAAGACAAAACGCGGCACCCAATCTTTTCGCTTCTTCTGCCATCACTAAAGGCCACAGAATGACAAATAATAGAAAACCAACTTGGAGCTATGCTAACGTGAAGCCTAATACTCCTTTAATTTAGGTGATACCTCTATGAAAAAATCCTTATGCGAACACTTCAGCCAAAAACAAATAATATGACTGAATATGATAAAAAAAATAAAAAAAATAAGCCTAAATAATCAGTTAAATGAATAAATAATTAACATGTATGTCTTGGTCGAAGAATGTTGCAAGAAGATTGGGGTGCTTTTGTAGCCAGATGAGGCCCGTAGTGTGGAGTACCTAAACACTTCATACTATGTATTTTTCTGTATGTTAGGTATGCATCTTTTACTCTAAAGGCCTGTTCATACCAAGGACGATAACTATAAAGATTATGATAAGGATATAGTCCTAAAAATCATTCTTAATATTAAAGAATAGCAGAGTCCACAGTACAGATAATGATAAAGGCATTTTTTTTTTCCAGCTGATGAATGATAAAAACATTGACAGCCAATCAGAATCAATCCTGCTGTGACTAGCTTGAGAACATAAAGCAGCAGACCAGTGTACACTTAGAATAAACAGACGATATCATCGGCTGTTGTCAACACTAATATAGTTATCTTTATAGTTCTCGTTCTTGGTGTGAACAGGGCTTTAGATTCATCTTTGAGAAATGAATGTCTTTGTACGGATTTGATTTGATTTCCATAAATTAACATAATACATGTTTACTGGACTGACAATAAATTGTTACATTTGAATTGATACAGTTTACTCTGAAATTATTTATTCTAGTAGATTACGTTGTATCCTTGTTAGCACATTTCTGCATCAGGTTAGTAAAAAACTAAAATCCAATTGAGACTGAGCATAGGACACAACAAATGGATCTTTAGAGATCCGGCTAACACTTTGTATTAGTTCAAGATAGGGTGAGCCTAACCTCTGTTTATTGTAATGTCACTCTAGCTCAGTGTACATGGGAAACCCCGGTATGGCCAATCTAAAGCTACTATCAGAGAAAGTAATGTTGGTCCACTTATATCTTAGAAGTGGCTGTGACCTCTGACTAGAGATAATGTTGCTTTATCTAGTGTGTACAGATCTACGGGGACTAAACTAAAGTACTTCAGAATGAAACATAGGAGCAGCCATCTAAAGTATTAGTCAATGACCTCAGTCTAATAACCAAGACAGGCGAGTATGTGATTGTGAGGTTCGCTAACGGTCAATGCCAGATCTCTGAGCATCATGAGAAACACTTGAATGAGTACAGTAAGATTAAAGAGTTAAACAGAATAATTATATGTCTAGATAACTTATCCTATGAATGATGAATAATAATTGCCAATCTAACCTAAATTCAAGGTCATAATAAAATGGAGTCAGATTAGAGTTTAATTGAAATTAGATTACTTTTCACACCAAAAAAAGTCAGAACGCAGGATACCTTTGTTCAGCATTAGATACTTTCGTTGGGCCAACTGGGTGGATCTTACAATTGTTTTAGTAATTTTGTGCTTTTATAATTTTCATTATTTATTATTATTATTATTATTATTATTATTTTAACTTTTTAAATGCTTCTATTTCGCTTTTATTTCTGTTTTAGTCATACAATACTTAAAGTCACAATTTCTTTTTTTTTTCATGCAGTATTTGTGTTTTAATTTATTTCAGCTATATTTCACTTCAATAAAAACAGTTTTAGATTTGGTTAATAATAACAACAATGTGGTGGAGACTTAATTTTTTTTTACCATATAATAAATAAAAAGATTGTTAGGAGACAACAGAAGGAAGTACGGAACGACATAAAAAAAGTCTGAGGAAAAAAGATAGGGCCAAATCTTCTAACAGGAGCACTGACAGCTACTTATTGCTATGGTATCACTAAATGCTACTTTTTTTTTGCATGCACAGAATACATGTGCTGCAGATATTGTCATGCTACAAATATTGTCATCAGACTGCAAAGTTTAAGGCATCCAGTACAAATACTGCGACTGGAAAGTGCACTCAGACTGAATTTATTTAGATTAGTGAGCCAGTCTAAATAAGAAGAAAGTTTTGTTGATGCAGGAGCTGCCAATGTGTTGTAGCAAAGAGATGGAAAACTAACCAAGGATTTGTCCTTACATCTGAAGAACAAACCTCACCTGAGCTCAGTAATGATATTCGGACTCACAGAGAGCGTCTTACCATCAGTAACCAGTGACCCCTGAGAAGTGCTGGGCTGCTGAAGTTGGTCTGGAAGCTCACGGTCTGTTTGTGTCTCTGCTTGAGTCTGTGTCTGTGTCTGTGTCTGCGTCCCCTGTGATGTAACAGTGGGGGCAGGATGTCGTGGCTGCAGACCAATCACATCCATCAGACCCACCTCTCTGTGGGACCCCCAATCAGTCCTGCTGTTCCTACAAATGAGGTGATGATGACTACACCAAACCTTACAACATCCCCACACAGCCTTCAGGCGATTCCGGTCTGATCTGATATGACTCGGCTGGAAGACCTATAGATGGAACAGGAAATGTGTCTATATAACTGCTTGCTTGGTAAAGCTAAACCTTTTCTAACTAAATGTTTTTTTCTTCATAGAAGCTTGTTAATTAAAGATGTACTGTACAATGCCATGCATTTTTATCTAAAATGACTTCAGAAGTTATTCATCCTCAGGAGAAAACAACACATTGCTAAAAAAAAACAACAACATATTTTATTCATCCTCATGTCATTCCAAAACTTTATCATTTTTTTCCCCTGTGGAAAATAAAGAAGATACAACTATGTAAAACTATTTCTTTGTCCATACAAAGTCAGTCGGTGGGGTCTAAAACAACACTAAAATGATAAAACAAACAAACAAACAAACAACACAAGTCATACTTTGATATGAGGGTGAAGTAAATGACAGCATTAAATTAAAAATTTTGGGTGAACTATCAGGATCATGTGGATCATAAAGAAATAAAAGAACTGAATTGAGAGTATCCTTAAAATATCAATTGAATTCCTGTCATTCAAATTTGAATGTAATGATGTATAATTAAAAAGAACAGAAATGTCTTTAACTACAAAAGCAAGGTCTCCAAGGGAAAAAAATTGTGTTTTACAAGATTTAAATGTCTGAAAAACATTTAAGTTTAAAAGAATATAGAAAACACACAGACAGTAACAGGGAATGAATGAACATTAGTATCAGTTATGCCTAATCATGTGATCCCAGCCCAGAAGTCTTATGTTGTGGCCTTCTCCAGACATGAGCCTGGATCTGAGCTGCCAATATAATGGTCAGGATGATGAGATTTTGAGGTGAGATAAATACTCCATCACAATCTTGAGTGAAGCACTGTTGCTATAAAGTGGACTAAGATGTCTCATTAAGCCCTTTGTGGACAAATGTGGCACCATTGTGTCAGGGAACGAAGACCAACAAGACGGGAGCAGCAGTAACACACCTCAGTGAGGCTTTTTTTCCCCAAAAAAGTGTCAGGAAAACAAGCTGGATTCATGGCTGCTGTGATGAGGCTTAATTAGCAGCAGCCGTACCTCACAGCTGTGTTCACTATCAAGCCCATCCACGAAGAGACACGCTGCTGTTCCCTGGACAGTGATCGGAGAGCTGGTCGGCGATAATTTGATACTAGTTGAATTCTCAGTCACACAATATATACCACAGTTAATGGTGTTTAATGATATCCTGGTGCTCTCAATAAAAGTATGTCCATACTCACCCTGCTCTGTCTCCAGCCATGCTGCTACGGTTTCCAACCCCTCCATCATTATTGATGGTGAATATTCTCTCGGAGGGTTCAGAAGTGCCATTGCCATCTGAGTGTATGTCACTGGATGGCATATTTCCACGGTCACATACATAGGTAGACAAAGAAAGAGAAAGTACTGTAATAAATGCCTGCAATCAAGGTAAAGCTCACAGACAATGTCACATATACCGTGCAAGAAGAAAAAAGGTTGACCTTCCTTTCAACTCTGCAGAAGCTATAGGTTTTAAACAGTTTTTAATTCTAAGGTGACATCCACTGGATAAATCTAGCAAGGCCTAGCTGAAGAGGAAAACAGGAAAATGTGTTTTCATGGTTTAAAAATAAAGCATTAGGTTAAAAATCCCCTGCTCTGACTTTGGGAAACCCATGTTTTTCTTTGTTGGGTTTAAATACAGAGAAAAACGTCGGCAAACAGAGCATAAAAAAGCTGAGCTTAAACAACAGCAGACAGAAAGAGAAGCCTCTCTCTTTCTCGACTGTGTTAGAGCTGTAGTCCGTTGACTGCTCATTTGCCTAGCTCAAAGAAACTCGCTACACTCCCCACGGACTCACACAATGCATCTATGTGGCTCATTAGCATAGCTCTGACAGTCCCATAGTTGCAGAGGCTGACATCCACTTCATCCAACCATCCCGCGCACCTGTCTCCAACCAAGAGTTCCCAAAGATGTTACCTCCCAATAGGCCCGTCCAGCTCTCCTTCTCGCCCCCTTTTCCCTTCTGCTATTCTCTGTCTGTTCACCTCTTTCACTTTTCTCTGAGGAAGTCTAACTAAAGGAAAGCAAAACATCTCTCTGACTCCTGTTTGAAGAGTGTAGCAAGCCAAAACCTTGGGGAAAGTTGTGAAAGGTGATGTATTCTTGCTTATTATAAAGCTAAGGTAATTAATGTCTGACAAAAATAAACGTATAATGCAGAATAACCACTGCTTCAAGCTGATGGTGCTTGTTAATGGATATGAGACAAACTATGAAGTATCCTTCTTGTATTCTTGAATGTAATCAATATTTGTGCACTTTAAAATTGATCTTTTTTCAACACATCATAATGAGCGGATGTTCCCCACCATGAGAGCAGGCTGTCATCTGCAACCACTGGAAGCTAATTACCAGTTTCAGTCCGATCGATCCATCTCCTGCCAATGTCCATCAAAAGCTGAAGAGTAACAGCCTTACAGGTACTGCCTGAGAGAAAGCCGTGTGTGGTCCTGCTGCTTTCAGAGAAAGGTGAAGACAATATTCTTATCCTTAGGTAAATAAATGTACAGGGTATTGGACAAATCTGGCCGTATATTAACATCAAGAAATCAGATGAACAGCCTAATACAGTTTTTTTTACAATTATTTTTTTCAATTCTCATAACAATTTTCCTAAACTCTTAACACACCAACAACACAAAAGTGGCAAAACAGTTAATTTCATGCTCATAAATCACACACTGTAAATAAATACAATAATACACGAACACAATACACCTTGCCTACCAAAAACTGCAAACATATCTCAAAATCAAATAATTATTCCAAAACAGTGACACATGTTCTCTTCCAACAGGAACTTTTAGTCCACCAAAGCACAATGTCATAAAAACACTAACATCATTAGACAGAATTACAGAAACTGCATTATTTAAAGTCATTTCTTCCCTTTATTACAATAGTATCTTGTATTGATCATAGATTGTGTTTTGTCGTTGTTGTTTTTTAAGCCGCCCTACATTTTTGTTTTCTTGGGTTTGGTAAATGCATGCATTTTGTTTCTTTTGCTGCAGATATTTAATACAAATAAATAAATAAATAAATCTTAGAGTAGCTTTATATAAAGGCTTTATTTGCAACAGGACACTACTGCAAGATAACAAAAAATAAGCAATACAGTTGCCATGTGAAAATATAAAATAAACAAACATAAAAATACTTAAAAAGCAATCTTCTAATCTGACCGTCTTCTGGATTTGGCCACATGTTCTCATCCACATCACAGCTGATATCTTCTTCTCTGGCTAGGCATCTTTTGGTGTGCCTCATTCACCCCTGGCAGAGTTCAAATGTGATGTCTTGGCATTGCTCAATCCATTGAATTCAGGAGGGACATTTGGTACATCTCCAGGTTGAGAAAAACTCCTCAATGGGGTTAAGAAAAGTGGAGTAAGGGACAAGTAAAAGGGACATCATTCTCGAATGGGTGTCAAACCAGTCCGTGATCTCATATATTGGCAATGGTTTCCCACCCATCACCTTTCAACCTCTGGCACTAGTCTTTCATGCAGGTTTTCTAAAATCTCACATTTATGCAGTAGTGCACTTTTCCCCAGACAAGATCAGCCCAAAGAGGTCCTCTTTTACTGTATACCTTATGATCATGCGGTTGGAAGAACCCTAACAGCTAACACAGCGATGGGAATAAGATTTAATTCATATATTTTCAGAACTTCTATCAGCTGTGTCTCATTAATGAATAAAAAACAGGGGATATATGAGTTTCAAATCACAATATAACAGATGTTTACTTTGACTTCAGCCTGTAAGTTATATTTAGAACATGATGTTAACTGTTCTGACATACAGTGTGAAAGCATTTGTAAATTTGGTAGCAAAAAGGGAAGTCGTGGCCTAGTGGTTAAAGAGTTTGACTCCTAAACCTAAGGTTGTGGGTTCAAGTCTCGGGCCAGCAATACCACCACTGAGGTGCCCGTGTGTGTGTGTGTGTGTGTGTACTTTAGATGGGTTAAATGCAGAGCATGAATTCTGAGTATGGGTCACCATACTTAGCTGTATGTCAATTCACTTTTTTTATTATTATTATAAAGCAATTGTTCTGGTCTTGGTTGAGCTTGTTTGTAAATGAAGTTCTAGTATTTTTTTTAATTTGTGTTAACTGTATGCATTTTGTGTCAAAGCAAAATAAATGTGTTAATTGTATAGCCTACTCAGACTCCAAAGAGATGGTCATGACTACAACACTGTTTACTCCAGATGTGAGTTTCTAATAAAACAAAATATAAACTAAATAGCTTGTACTACAATAAATTAAGCTGTCTACACTGGAAGCCCCGCCTCTATTTTTGAGTCGTTGCAAACTCAGTTCATTTTGCCCTTCCATCTGAAAAAAAAATAATTGACAAATGTCATATGTGTGTATTATGTGAAAGATAAATAATGTCTGACAGTTCTGATGTGTCTGACCTCTAAACCTTCTAAGATGATAACATTATTTGCATTTGTTAATGGCTGTAGCCTTGGGCACTTTTCAACTTCAGCCAAAGGTTGTGGATGATGTTAACAAAAAAAAAAAGAAAAAAGAAAATTATAAATACGCACCTCTGAAAAATGGAAAAAATATGTTTTCCATGTACCTCTGTACACACTGTTTTCAGCATGCTTGTAAAATATGCTCAGGAAGGCCCTTAACTACCTGAGGATCAGTGAGGGGAGCTCTGGAAAGGAATGTCAGAATGAGGACTATGACACTTTTTTTATTAGTTACAGTCCTCCAGGAAAGAGATGGGTAACCTGGGCACCAAAAAAACAACAGCATGTACACTACAAGAATTTGTAGGATGATATGAAAGCTGCATTCACGCCATGCCAGAATTACTGTAATTATGTAGCTAGTTGAATAACTATATCTAATATCCCGCTGAAACTATACTGCTATTAAAAAGGCATTTGCATAAGCACTTTTACTTCTTCCATTGTGGGTTTTATTGATTACTCAAATTACACAGATTCATTTCAAGGTTAATAGAGTTGCTATAGAAACACATTATTCCGAGTCTTATTGAGAGGACATGACCAAACCCTGAGTTGAAAGTCACAGGCTATCTAGTGATTATGGTAATTACGACATGGTGGGCCTGCAGCAAAAAGCCTTTGTTGTAAAAGATATATATTGTGAAAACGGAAATAACAAGAAAACTATCCATTCTTCTACACAAATTTATTCTATTCAAATTATTCACCGAATTTTCTGATGTATATGTACAGTAGGAGTATGCCTGTCACGATCATGAATTTTATGACATCTGTCAACAAATAACTGCGATTAGCAATTTAATAGTCTGTTTTTCCTCTTGCCATGTACAGTGTAAGCCTAATATATTTTTTATATAAAATATATAATATTTGTTTATAAAATATTTTATATTTTACTACAGTTAAACATAAACAGGCCCATATGATCCTCTGCATCTCTTCAACACAGTTGCATCACAATATGCTTTACATCAAACATGAACTGAAGTTGGTTTATAGTTTAAAGGGGGGGGGGGGGGTGAAATGCTATTTCATGCATACTGAGTTTTTTACACTGTTAAAGAGTTGGATTCCCATGCTAAACATGGACAAAGTTTCAAAAATTAAGTTGTACGTTTGAAGGAGTATTTTTGTTCCAAAAATTTTTTTGAGTATGGCTCTGTGTGACGTTAGATGGAGTGGAATTTTCTTATTTGGGTCCTAGGGCACGTTTGCCGGAAGAGCGCGCGCTCCCGTATAGCAGAGCACTGAGAGCACGACAGACTTCACTGATCAGAGCATCGTGAAATGTCACCAAAGGAGTGTGTTTTTGGTTGCCAGGGCAAGACAACCCTGCACAGATTACCAAAAAAAAACAGCATTAAGGGACCAGTGGATGGAGTTTATTTTTACAGAGCATCAACGGAGTTGTGCAAGTGTTTGTGTTTGTTCCCCTGCATTTCGAAGATGCTTGTTTTACAAACAAGGTCCAGTTTGACGACGGATTTGTGTATCGTTTATTTCTTAAGGATGATGCAATCCCAACGAAAAAGGGTCGCGATCGTGTGTTGGATCCGCAGGCGGTGAGTAAAACTGCTTCAAATATCTCTGTGTTATTAACTTAGCTATCAGTGCGTAAGCACATCAAGTAAACAACATGCGATGTTGTCATCAAACTGCACTTTCCACACATACAGCTTAAAAAAAATAAAATAAAGACGACATAAAGTGGAACTTAGTAATTTTCCAAAATCGCTAAGCAAATATAAACAGTTTCAGTACATACCACATAGAGACGTTGTTGCTGATGCTGCTCTTGTTAAATTTCAGCCTCTGGATCTGTGTCACAGCTTCCAAACGCTCTCAACTCAAAAGCCTACTGGCGCTCGTGATTCTTTAGCTCCGCCCACACGTCACGCCTCCAGCCGGTCGTGTTTTTCCGGGAAAAATCGGTACAGACTATCTTTCTCTTACGAATATAATAAAACTAAAGACTTTTTGGAGTTATGAAGGATGCAGTACTACTCTATAGGTACTCAAGATTAACAGGATATTGAGTGAAAACGAGCATTTCACCCCCCCTTTAAAACATGAATTAGTATTTTTCTCTCACCCACCAATCCTTTTGCTTGGATTGGTTTGGATAAAAGTGTCTGCCAAATGCATGAATGTGATGTAAATGTAAATAACAGACTGGTGTGGTGCTGAAATCTGACTCCCCTGCTTTTCTCTAGTACACACTGCAAAGTGTGAGTTGACAGTGCACATTTTATGGCATTTATTTTTGTGCTTATTTAAAGGAAAGCGTGACTGAAATGTAAACTTGACAGTTATGATCTGAAATGATTGTAATTGGATCAAATAATCAAACTTCTTTAATTAATAATCGTGACAGGTCTATATGGGAGTGCGTAGAGGTTTGTATAAAGAGCACGACTGAAGCCGAGCCATTGGCTTTTTTATGTCCAAGGCACACAACATTACATTCAATGAGAACTGAGTACATAAAGTACAAATAAGGCTGAGAGTTTGCGTATGATGCATTTTCTGCTTACTCTAATTAGCAAACTGTTTGCATTAATGAAGTGCGAGCATGTTTACATTGTAGAGACAATGATTTGCAGCAACGAGGGCTTTTTAGTATCCATGGCAACCATGATGATAATTATGACAAACTTACAGAAAAGCTACATCCACAGCCAAGCTGCAAATTATACATCCAAATACAGTGGAGGGAAGTTATCCTTGAAGTGAATTAATTAGTCTCTGTTTCGCTAACAAACACTTGCAGGAAAACTTCTTTTAAAACTGCTGAAGAACTGACAGAACCAAATTTTTTTTTGAGATGTATGACATTCATTTACATAAACATAAAACAGGTAAGTTCTCACCAGGAAAACAAAAACAGAGGGAAGACAGAGTGAGTTCAACATTTAAAATGCTTTTATATGCACACCATTTATATCGCAAGTTGTTTTACCATGGTTATGGTGAGATTACAGATCATCTCTCATTTAATGTTAACCCACAACAGATGAGTAAAGGGCTCATTATGTTTGGCAAGCAATTATCTTGGAGTCCAGCTGGGTTTCGTAAACCTTTCTTTAAAAAAAAAAATTCTTACAGCAGCTCTTTTGTTCTTTAATGCAACAAAAAGGGGGAAAAAAGTGATTTGTGACCCACAAAAGAGGGCTGAGGGAGCCATGAAGGGATGGATCGGAGACTCACACAGGTCGGCAGATGACCAGATCTCCTTTGTTGGTTCCATAAGCAAGCCCAAGCCCTGGCTCTGGCAGCCAACGTGCAGAATTTATACTGATGTGTCTCCTCTGGTCTGGGGCCATTGGATACACCACATCAAACACCCTCTGAAAACACACAAGAACGCACCTGTTTAACCCGTCCCACAGGCATCTCAGTAGTTTCACTCATTCTATCAGTCGCCAGCATCTCCCATCATCCTCTCCGCTGTAGACTGCAGTCTCTGTCAGATATGACAACATTGCTAGCATAACTGAGAAGAGGCTAAACTCTGAAAGTCAAATCTCTTTCTCCAAAGTAATCTTTCTCTTTCTTTCCAATCCATTCCCCTGCCCCTGTCTGTCAGCCTTGGCATACTACTTACACTCCACTGGCTCTAGAAAAAAAAATAGGACAAGTTCATGTCTGCCAGGGAGAGAGAAAGCAGTCTCATTCATCTGCAGATGAGTGATCAACAGACAAACTCTCTCTTTCTCTCTCTCTCTACTCTAGACAGACGAAATTCAGGACAATGATAAAAGCCACAAAGGCAGGCAGTACAAACAGTGTCTTTAAGGGAAGAGAGTTTGTATGACTGCTGCATATGTGTGTGTGTCAGCAAGACAGCACCTGGACGCTGTGTGTTTGTGCATCTGGAGACAGTAGATTGCAGGGACAGTGTGGGGCTCAGCAGGGATGATGCCTTAAACATATACAGCTCTTCTGAGTTTTCATATGAGCAGTGTTGATATATATATAGCAGTGATTAATTACTATGAGTCTGATTCAGTTGCTAAAAGGCAATGTAGTTCCCGACAAATTAAAAAATGTATATGTCGAAAAAGTTGTTCACATCAAAGCTGGAGACAGAGCCTCGGGCTATAACCTTTGTTCATTTTCTTTCTCTCCGCTCTCCAGTGTATAATTAATCCGGGTAATAAGCAGACACATTAATGATGCTGACGTATTCAATTTGTTTATTATCTACCATAGGAGAACATTTCACTTCAAATAAACAAACAAAAGGATCTCTTCTAATAAATAAGGACACGTGTGGGAAATGGAAAATAATTATTCAATATAAAATGATAGAAACTAATAAATAAAACAGTGAGTGTGAAATGTCTCTATAAACAAACAGTCATAAAACAAATAACGAAATGTACCAAAAGTGCTGTTGCTATGGCGACCCTGTAAGGATGTATGTAGTGGTTAATATGCATTTTGCACCTGTACACCTTTTCCCCTTCATTCACTGCAGAAGCCTGTTGGCATTTTCCAGTTCAGGTGTTTTAACATTCACAAACTAGCCAACAGAAATTACATTTTGTTGGAACTGTAGAAATATATAATGTCTAAGTAGAAAAGTACCTAAACACAAATAAAACAATGAATTTTCATGTCAAATTAGCACATTCAGAATTACTTAAATAACAATTTGCTGTAAATTAAACACTTTACTCCAGGTAAAAGTGTACAGAAGCTCTAAGAGGCCATGCATTATTAACAATTCGATTTTCTTGTGACCTAAACTTAAACGTTGTTTTGTTGAGATTTTGACTTAAATTTCAGAAATAAATCTATCTGAATTTAAATTTTAAAGCTCTCTTTCTGAATTTCACATCGCTCACACTGGTTAATTTGGAAGCACTCTACACAAAGTTCCTAGAAAAACCTGATCTGACAGTTCGTATGGTCCTGGTTTGTGCAGCTCCTACAATGACAATTAAGCGGTCCATCAGCTGTTCAAGAAACTTGCAGAATTTTTTTTATTTCAGTCTCAAATAAAATGCAAAGAAAAATTAAATGAAAGCAATTCTGGAAAAAAATATTTCATACAAAGACCTATGAAGCTCAAAGACTCATCGTTATCTCACAGAAGACATAACACTACAGCACTGTCCACTTCATTACGTCATCTCTGCTGTTGGTGTACAATAACCATTAGAACTGAAAAAGAGTGCCTGAGAGTATCATTAAGAGACTGAATTCATCCACGGATCATATTTTAAATACAGCTTTAACAGCAATAACAAAGGTACTTACCTCATTTAAGACTATCACAGTTTCTGATTAAAACATTTAGACATTATTGTAAAAACAGCACTGTGGTGGCCAGCCTAATTATAAGGAAGCTGTATATTTTTAATACAAATGAGGCTCAGCAAGAAACACACAGAGACTTGAGCAGGGAGCTCAATAGCCGCAAATACCCATGAATAAATACCCATGAATACATGAACATGTGCTCACTACATGCTGGCTTTCCAGCCTCTGTGGAGAGAGATTTGGTGTTGTATGTTTAGAGACTGAACAAGGATAAAAATGAAGCTCGCCTGCTCCATCGCTCTCAAATTAATCCACATTCAGAATCCTGCCATGAACACAGCTTACAAAAACAAAAGTCAACCATGCAGATATTTCCATTTATGCCCTTCGCTCCACACAAATACACAGTTTTCCTACTTCTCTCTTTCTCCATTTCTAAGAGTGTATCTAGGTCAGGTTCCTACTCAAAGGCTTTTCTAAACCCCAGGCTTCCCCCCTCTGCTGTAGAGAGCACAGTGAGCTGATCTACACAGGGCAGACCACCACTTCACAATAATCAAACGGCATGAAAGGAATGACTAAAATGACAATAAGTAAATGGGCTTTGTGGCCTGTCTGAAATCTTCGCTTTGAAAGTGCTTTGAACAACATTTTAATGGAAAATTGTCTTTTTAAAAATACAGTACTTTTTGCTATAAATATTTGGATGGAAGTCCTACTTTTAGAAGGCAATTTTTTAATTTGTTGATTTTTTTTAATTAAAAAAAAAAAAAAAAAAAAAGGTGTTTTTTTATTTGTTGACCTTTATTAAATGATTACACTGAATAACTGACAATAATGGGATGTTCATTTCATTTATTTTTCCTAACCGACACTCGATAACCAATTATTAACCATTAACTGATTATTTTAAATTAGAAAGGATATGTGTCTGTGCTGTGCAAAACATCAAACAGAGATTAAAAAAGTAGGTTCAGCAAGAAATATTTTGTTTGATAAAAATCTATTACATATACTCTTTTGGACCATGTGAGTAAATGATAACAGAATTGTCATTTTTGTCAACTTTAATTATTAATTTTCTTAATTTTATTAGTACTACAATGAAAATATTAAATTATTTCTTTAATGAAATGATACTCTAAATAATAAACTAAAACTGCCAGTAGGTGATGGTAAATGTCTTAATGATTAAGTCATCGAGTCATTTACTGATTCATTTGATTCGTTCAAATGGCTGATTCATTCAGGAGTGAAGTAAACGGTTCATTATGAATGGTTCATTGAATCATTAGACTTGTTCGACTTGAAGCGGATCATCACCATTAGACTGATTGGTGTGTGACATCAAAGAACCGCAAGAGCTTTAGAGAGCAGACGACTCCTTGTGCTTCTGAATCGCTCTCGCGGTACTTTGATGTCAAACACGATCGGTCTGTGCAGCGCCACTTCAAAGCCACGAAACTATGGCCAATGGTTCAACAAATGATTCACCCGGTTCTTTCAAAATGTGGATTAAGAAATTAAATGTCGCTGTGGGTTGCTCGGAGATGAACAGTTCTGCTTTGTCTTTATCTTCTGGTTGGCAAAACTGAGCAAAACAGACAACACTGTGTCTAAAATAACACAATATTAACTTCTTCATGAACTGTTGTAGCTATAAGATTAGTTTCAGATTTGCACACGTGTGATATTGCACTTAGCCTACAGCTTGTGATATTTCTTAACTAACCTATGTGATGTAAATATGAGAGACAATATCAAACAGGGAATTTTGCCCCATACCTTGAATTTCAGCAATATTATCTAGGCTCCATCATGCAGTAAGTTGTTGCCCTGCCTCATATTAGTCATCAATCAAGTCATCGTCTAGCTGACTACGTCTTGTATTATTATTATTAATTTTTCTAAAATCCTGTCAAATGTGCACAAACTACTAGCTACCACTAAATATTGTAGAAATATAATTTTCTGTAAAGTTGCTTTGTAATGATTTGTTTTGTAAAAAGCGCTATACAAATAAACTTGAATTGAATTGAATTGAATTGAATCAATCAGCTGCATAGATCTGGGGTGGGGCAAGTGTGTTAAATGCGTTAATAATTTTAACACGTTATTTTTCTCCATAATTAATCTAATTATTGCGTTAAATTACCAGCCCTAATTATATATATATATATATATATATATATATATATATATATATATATATATATATATATATATATATATATATATATATATATATATACAAATAAATAGGCCCATACGAGAAATATATTTTTTATATCAAACACAGTTAAAAACGCAGTTTCGGTTCATTTTTGTGCTGTGCGAAAGGAAACCAGATGGCAGAGAGCGGCATCCTATTTTTCTTTAGGCTTATTTTACACACTAATATTAGTTTTTATTGTGAGTGTACACAAGTAAAGGCAAACAGTTTACAATTCCAATTATCTTTATGATTAAAAGGAGTACCGTATTTTCCGGACTATAAGTCGCACTTTTTTTCATAGTTTGGCTGGTCCTGCGACTTATAGTCAGGTGCTTATAGTCTTATATAGGTGCTTAGTCTTATAGTCTTATATAGGTGTTTATAGTCTGGTCCTGCGACTTATAGTCAGACTTATTTATCAAAATTAATTTGACATGAACCAAGAGAAATGAACCAAGAGAAAACATTACCGTCTACAGCCGCCAGAGGGCGCTCAATGCTGCCAGAGATGCTGCTCAGGGCTCCTGTAGTCTACACTGAGCAGCATAGAGCGCACTCTCGTGGCTGGAGATGGTAATGTTTTCTCTTGGTTCTTGGTTCTAAATAAATGCGACTTATATATGTTTTTTTCCTCGTCATGATGTATTTTTGGACTGATGCAACTTATACTCAGGTGCGACTTATAGTCCGAAAAATACGGTAGATGCTTCCACTGTCAGAAGGAAAAAGTGATTGCGCCGACGGCAAAACATTTTGATTTACGTGGATATTGTAACGCGAGTGAAGTAGGCTACATAATAAATAATAATTTGGGATTCAAATACATCGTGAATATGTGAACATTTGAGCAATTTATTTGTATTTTGTTTTTTCTTTTTTTTACTCTAAAAAAAAATAATTTATATGCGTATCGTATTTTGATCATGCAGCAAAGCTTATTGAATATTTTGATAAATTACTGAACATAAATAAATAAATGACTTTTCAAAGCATTTACCTGACTGAATTAATCGGTCAAAATTTTTAACGGTCGATTAACTGGTTAAAATGAACATGCATAAAGGCAATTTTTTTTTTTTTTTTTTGTAGAAAAACATGTACAGAATTTTCCTTATGGTGGTTTAGATTTCTAGAAAACAGATATGGTTATGTATTTTCTGTGCTAGTATAGAGAGTTGTGGCAGAGTCTAAAGAAGTGAGGTCAGCAGTGACATACCCTCATGGATGTCTCTCCTCCGTGGGGCTGCTGGAGTCTGAAGACCTGTGCCACCATGTGATCAGTGATCTGATGCAGCAAGATGCGGCGAGATGCCAGACCCACCATCACGTAACGACCCATCGGAGACAAACTGACAGAGATGGCATTTGGACCTGTGACAAATACACACAAGCTAGCATGGAAACATTGACTTAAAACTACAGGCTAACCCAAACCATTACAAAAATTATCCAAATTGAGTAAAAAAAATATATATTTCAACAAGACTGGCATAAAGGACTTTGCTTGGTCTTAACACTTTTTGTTAAAGCAACGATATAATAAATTAGCTAGCTGAGCAGTATTTAAACTCTTAATGAATTACTAACTATTAGGGGTGTAATGGTACACAAATACATAACCGAACAAATACATTGTTTTATTGGAAACTTACAGTTTTATATATTGTTACTTTTTATTAGAAACAAAGTCTCATCTTTCAAATGATCGGGATCATCCCTTCCCTCTTTACTACTAGTTTTAATGTGAAATAAACATGAATGAACATCTCATGCCTCACATAATCACTCAATTAGCATTACAACCATGGAAAGACGGCAATAAAACAGCTTGTAAACAAAATGTCACACAGCATTTCATTTACCTCAGGCAGTCCTCAATGTACACAGCTCGTTAGTTCACTATAAATGAAGTCTAGAGAAGAGACCGAACAGTCATTTTTGTTTACCGTTACACCCCTAATAACTACATATAAAAAGTCAAATTATGGCAGTATAAGCCTATTTGTGAAAAAAACTGAACTAAAATTGTAAAAATCCTGAAATTGTATTTTGGAACCCAATTAATACTAAATTGTTAATTTAATTGCTTTAAATGTTATAACCAGATCATTCAGAACAAACTATTAAGCATGAAATTAGAAAAGTTCACACCTAGAACTGCTCAGTTACAGCAAAAAATATTTTTCTTCCTAAAACCTTATTCAATTTCATAGCCATTTAACTTTAGAAATCAGCCTTGCTTGGCATGTGCACGGACCAAAGAGTACTAGCGATGTGATCAGCAAATGGAAACGAACAATTTAGTATTGAGGATCCTGGTTGATGGCTCTCATTAATCCACTGTTACTGGATAGGATGAATGATAGTTCCTTGAGGCCTGTATAACCGACGGCGATGACCAACACGCAGAGAGAGAGAACAGCGTTTCAAATCACTTAAATCTAAAACAAGCAGGATTCATACTTTCTCATCATTGGTTTCCATCAACAGCCTGGTCCCAGCCCTGTCTTCATTTGGCTTTTAAATGGGGACTATCTAATTAAAGCTGCCTCTAAAAGAGCTCCATCACTGCTGTCTGTTCAGCCAATTAGAGGGAAAGTGAGAGCACAACGAGAACAGCCATGTCCCTTTGCATTTGATTTAATTAAGTTTGAAATAATTTTAGCTCTGATGGCTCAATTAGTGTATTAAACCCTTGTCAGCACAGGGAGGAGAGTCATGTTTTTGCAAACTAACAGCCCTTATGAGGTCTCAGGGTCACTCACCAAATCTCTTGGAGTAGAGCATCTCTCCCAGGTTGTGTGGGGCCAGGGAGTACACAGCCAAGATGCCCTCATCAGGGAAACCCCTCTGACTGCTGGGAATGAATACAGCTAGCAGTTGCCCGTCCGCAGAGATATCACAGCTCGCGTCATTGTAGATCTTACAGTTGGGCACCAACACATTTACTGATGCTAAAAAAGAAATCAGACACAAAATCTAAATTAGGGGTGCACCGATATGAAACCTGCACCTGGTAATGATAACCGATAATTATTAATCTACATATTAATTTACAGATATTTCATGCATCGAATAATATCAAACTACATTTAAAACGGCACTGAAAATATTTAAAGATATGTACAGCTATATAAAACATCATTCTTTCTGGTCATTTTTTTTTTTAAGTTAAATAAAAACAATGGTAATTTCAATAAAGTTACATGGAGAGAAAAAAATGAAAATCTATAGGCTGTGTGTAAACATTTCATTCCATTTGTGTTTAAGAATAAGCAGGCCCACAAGAAATAATGTTTAAACACATAAGTTGCATTGCATACAATGTATTAGCTAAAATACAATAGCCACTTTTACTCACTGTTCTGATATGATAATATAAAAAATCCACACTTATATACCAATACTAATATGACAGCATATATCATATCATATCTAATCCAAATCAACACATACATTTTGTTTTGGAGTGGTCAAAAACAAAATAAAGGCTAAAACAGGGAATGCCTTGGACAGAAAATAATAGTATTATTTATAATAGTTAAGTTATAGGAGCTTTAAATCTCAAATGCTGTATTTAAGCTTAACATTAAGCTCCACTTCATAGAGTAAAGACATTAAATTAGCATACTCGTTAAATTTGCCAAAAAACTGATTGCAATGTCAGCCCCTGTATCTGCCAGATTTCTATTTTGCATTCAAATCTCTATTTACACACGAGCAGTACTCTGTGTAACAATCATTTTCGCTAAATTAGCAGAAGCTGCAGAATTGCCCTAAGTTGAGCTGCAATAAAAGTGATTTAGTGACTAACAGAAAGCCACATCTGTTCAGCCTACACTAATGAATAAGAGAACAGAGAGAGAGAGAGAGAGATGTCTGTTTGTTCCCTTCTTATTTCAGCACACAAGACTCTCTCACACACACACATATAAAAGATATCTGGTAATACGATTCGGCCAAGCGGGATGCAGAGAGAAAATGATAATGTTTCTGCTCTGGAAACCACGTCAACTCCAAAAGTAATTTTGATTGCTGTTTTCATTTTCTGTTATACACATAGCATAATCCATTACTGTTTCCATGGCAATTTGCATCCTAATAAAGCCATCTCTCAACACACAGAATGGTAGTGATATTCAGAAAACAAACAGTGTGTAAACACAGGGACATAACAACACAAATGTGAGTGAGCTGAGACAGCGGATTCCAAACATCTGTTAAGATAAAGTGACTTATTCAAAGCATTAATGGAACAATCACATGCTGCTCTGGTCTCGTGCAGCAACGTGTGTCATTGCCCAGAGGTCTCAGAATAAAGCATCAGGTGCATGTGTGCGTGGGAGGTGTAATTAGGGCATTTGTGATTCAGAATGTGAAGTGTTTGTCATTTTGATGGAGAGTGAGTGTGTGTGCGGACGGTGTGTGAGTGCACAAGCTAAACAACAGCAGGTGAGTTTTGGCAGGTGACTGCAAGTCCTTATGCACATTTAGAAAGATGGATTTGTTTTAATCACCAAGTGCATGGTTGTGTATCTTTGTGCATGTGTTCACCGATGAGAGAACAGGAGGGGAGATTTAAGCAGGAGTGCAGTAATTTAGTGCAGTGATGAGGCTGCTGACCAGCAGGACCTGCGATTCACCCACTGTCAACAAGAGCAGGGAGAGAGAAAGAGGGAAATCTGCTCCTGATAAAAGGAGCAATTAAACTGATGATGAAAAGTCATCACCTGCAGATCTGAATGTGGAATCTGCGTTCCATGCTCAAGTGTGTATCACATAGAAATCAATAAAATATGACAATATATTTAAATAATTATCACCTGAATTTTTGTAAATGCCTCCCTGTCTCTTACCTATATAATTATTTGTCTCCCGTTGTAAAAAGAGCAAAATTGTTTTATCTGCTAATTTGAAAAATGATTTACTGTTTTTTAAGCCATTCTGTTTGTTACATACAGCAGAAAAATAATATAGGGAATATTTTTCTTGCCCGTCTGGGCTTTAATATAAATGCTTCCATCAATAGCTGGATGGCTTTATTTACATTCTATATTAATAAAGCACGCATTAAAAATCACATATAGTTTAACCTGCCTACTCTTGTGTTTTAGCAGGAGAGGGTCAGAAGGACAGGTTGTGTAACAGTGAGTCGGCCCGCACTTCTGAAGATGGATAAGTGGCTCACGGCTTCGGCAGACAGAGCTCCCTACTGGATCTGAGTAATGGATTTCTTGGGCTAAAGTGATGGCTATTCGGGTGGCACTCCAGGGGAAGCCCAGACTACTGCATCACAAGCTAAAGTGCATTTTAATCATTTATTTTTGTGGAAGCATGGGTACAATGATGTTGTTTAGGATGTAGATTGGGTGTGAGGCTGACACTGAATGATAAACGGAGCGCTCAGGACTCCAGCTGCTGTGGCCAGAGAGTATCTTGACAACTGAAATAAATCAGCCTTTTGCAGGTATATTTATACTGGAAGCATGCTATCGGCCCAGCCAGTGAGCTAAGACTGATTTAGTCCAGAATTACTCACTCCAATTACACTCGCTGTCATTTGCAAAGTCACTCATCTTATCACTGTGAGCAAGAATGAGAGACAGGGAAAAGGAACAGATTGAAAAAAGCATTGGATCGGCACATCCTTGGAAAACAACTATCCAGAATAACCTAGTTTCAAGGTCGAAAAATACTGAGTACACAAACATTCATAAAAGCACAAACAACCCTCTTCCACACGCCTACATACACGAGCCCTTCAGTGACAGAGAAGAAACATTGCTACAATAAACATTCTCATAAACAGCACAAAACCACAGACACCTGATGTCAGTTTAAGTGTCTATTAATATCACAGCAACTGAATATTACAAAAAAAATATACAGATAAATACAGATTTAAAGAAATTAAATCCAGCTACCTCTTCCAAAAAACAGCACTTAACCACCAGGTCATTGATATGAACCTACACATTTTGGTTACTTGCTAAGTCACTACAATAGCATTCATGCCCAAAACAAGTGATCTTGGTTTACAGTCGCATAGATTAACAGCATTAATCATACTCGAGAACGGTTTTATTTATTTTCTGCTCCATGACAAGGTGTTGGAATATGTAGCACGTTGGCTCTCAAGAGTAACCGTGATTTTTCTGCTTTTGTAAAAGTGCCATATACTATCAGACTGTCAATCTGCATTTTCTGCCATTTTTATACATTGGTCTGAATTTTCATGACAAAGATTTGTGTTGGTGTAAACAGGCCTTAACACAGACACTGATGCAGATTGGCAATCTTCATTAGGGCATTTAGTGAGTTGCACACTTTTCAGTTCTGGCTTTCAATTCTGATTTGCTTTAAAGAGCTGGGACATTTAAAACAGCAAAATCATAACTGCAGAGTGCTTATAATTAACAATGTTATCATCCAATGGTGTGGATGCTAATGTAGAAATTTGAAAGAAGAAGAAAAAAAAAAAGGTAGCCTAGTGGTATGGACAAAACGTGTTGTGTGTAAACAGCCCTTGTACAATAACATCCACTCGGTGGTTCATCTCAATCGACCAGCCTGCATTCCCCATTTTCTTCTGGATTGTATAAAGCTGTTTTCCCTGAGTGCCACTAGATTTTCGATGTTTGCCACCACAGTTGAGTCACTAAAGATGTAGCGCTCTTTTTCCATTAAATGTACACATGCTACTGAGGCCATAATTTAATGAAGCAGCAGCTGCAAGTGTTCTTCAATATGTGCTCGCTATAATATGGATGCAGCCGATTTAATTTCCTTTATAGCCATGGGCATACCAAACACTGAAGCATTTTACATAAAATCCTCTCCATCATTTATCTGAAAAATGAATATTCATAGACTCATGTTGCATTTTTGCATCAATGGGTCTGGTGGTCCCTATTATCATCTTGAAGCTGGAGCTCGACAGCCATTCAATAAGCCTTTCAGCTTCTGAGAATTTACAACATACAAACACATCTTAATACCACAGTCAGCCTCGCAGTGACAGTCTCAAATTTCATTTGGGATTTTACTTTCCAAGTGTCACCAAAATCCTCTCTCTGCACTAAAACCCAATGAGTTTGCCTTTACGAGAACCACATGGGAGTGAACCTGCACACACATAAAAAGAAAATGAAAACAGAGGTGGAAGAAAGGGGGACAAAAATCACACGTCTTATTCACAGAATGACGACCTGCTACACCTGCATTGCTCTAACAAGAGAGGACTCTGTGTTAAGAAAGAAATAGAGTAGAGCATTTAATTTGATTCGACTCATAGCTCTTCTAATTAAAATAAAACTAGTGTGTGCTGTTATCACAGCAAAAGTCCACATAGCCCTAAGCAATGCAGCGATTTCAGTTAAGGAAACTCAGAAACATCTTTGACTTCAACTGCAACATAGGGCTTGGGAACATTTTGTCTTTGATCCTCTGTTTTGGTCTTTTTATAGAATAAAAAGTACACAGGGCTGAAGATCTCATCTTAACCGTAACAAAGCAGAGGACAAGAGAAGGGTTGCTGGAGCCAGCATCATAAGTGTCAGTGTTTCCCTTCTGCTGCTTTAAATTTAGTCTGAGTAACAATTACACTGATTTATGATACACCGATGATGTACAGTGTTCCTGTGGCTCAGTGGTAGAGCATTGCGTTAGCAGCGCAAAAGGTCATTGGTTCAATTTCCAGAGAACACACACTGGTAAAAAAACAAAAACAAATGTATGGTCTGAATGCACTGCAAGTCACTTTGGATAAAAGCATCTGCTTAAATGTATAAATGTAAATGATCCCAGCAGATTCCTGACATTATTGACTTTGGAAGAATGATGTAGATATTTTTTCTAAATAATTATTTAAAATGTTACAAAATATTTCTACTTTAAATAAATGCTGTTCTTTTTCATTTTCAAATAATAATAATAATAAAAATCTGGAAGAAAAAAAAGCTTAATTGTTATATATTTAGTAACACAACTGTTTTCAGCAATGCTAATAAAAGGAAATGTGTCTCAAACACCAAATCAGCATATTAGAAAGATTTCTGAAGAATCATGTGAGACTGAAGACTGGGGAAATTATGACAATTCAGCTTTGCCATCACAGGATAAAAGTATTAAAATATATTAAAATAACAAAGTACTTCAAGTTTAACATAAAATATATATATATATATATATATATATATATATATATATATATATATATATATATATATATATATATATATCATTGAATGGTACAGTGTGGGCCTTTCTGTACAGATGAGCTCAAAAACTTAGCAATGTTAAAAACAAATGCTACTTATGGGACCTGTGTGATAATCTAGCTAGCTAATACTTGAACACAGAGATATTGACACACACACACACACACACACACACACACACACACACACACACACACACACACACTTACACTTTGAAACAGATGTTAAATTACAGAGCCAGGCAACTTAGCTAGTGTAAACCCCAAGTCAGAGAGTTTGTCTCATATTATATTGGCAATTAGTGGAGTTTACTTGTTTTGTGTACTTGTTATCAAACCTGCATGTACCTTGGTGTTCTGTATCATCACCAGAGTTTCTGTGTAGCCAGACACATTCTCCTCTCTATTAAAATAATTGCTAACTTTGATGTGTAACACTTCCACTCTCTGCACTTGAGACACTCTGTTAATTTCAGTTTCTTGAAGCCATGAAGCAGATGCATCAGAGAGCATGAAATATCTTAACTCATTAATACTTCTGCTCTTTGGCTGAGCGGGCCAGAAAGTAGGGTTTTGAGGAAATGTTAGTTAGTAAGGAGAAGGGCCATCATGCTCAGATGTCTTTGCCTCAGATTTGTATTGGCCCAAAAGATTTCTTCATCTCTGTAGCCATAAATGAGTCCAAGGATGGGTTTCTGGAATTGGGCAATAGTTAGATTTGTTCCAGAGTTCATGGAAACTGCATGTCTTTTCAGAGGAGAGGGATGAGGCTGTGGATGGCTGATAGGTGAGTAGTTTGACTGCTCGGAGATAGCAGTCATTGTGCAGGCTAGTGATTCACCTGTCGTGTTATTATCAGCCCTTGGAGGTGCCTGTCCCTGCTCTGTCAGGTGATTGGGTGCAAAACCTTAATTGTGCGGTGGTTGAGGCAGGAAGGACTCTAGTGGACAGGTGTGTGACACATCCCTCTTACTGGTCATTTTCTGACAGGATGAGACGTCTTGGAATACACAGAATGGATCAGAGTTTGTTAAATGGAGCCTTTTCAAATCTGTTTGCTGGTTCCAGAAAGGTTAGCAAGGTTATGAAGCATCAATCTGGTAGTGGATCAGATTGAGTTTTCTCCCTAACCATTTGTCTGGGGAAAACTATTTTGTGATTATATGAACTTGGTGAAAACGAAGTGTTGTTCAGTGTCCCTGCAGCCACTTGAGGTCTTCATATTTATTACTGTAGCAGTTGTTTGTGTGTTTTTCTCAGTGTCAGGGTTATTATGCTTCACTAAAACTAGAACTAAAACCATAAAAACATTTTTGTTACTTGAAAAAAGTTGAAAAAAAAATAAATAAAATAAAATAAACTTAATTTTTAATATTTTTAAACCAACATTTCTCGTTTACATTTAGTTGAACTTGATGTACTAAAATTACCAACTCAAATAAAAATGAATAAATACTAATGTTTTTTGTGAAATCAGAGTTGCCTACTGTACATTAGAGCCGAATAAGGATGTTTTACTGCTTTGTCTTATACTGCAATGGCCATTTTAGATCAAATACCTGCAAATAAACCACCACCATCACAATGACATTCAACTTGAATTACTGACCAACTTTCAGGCTAAAATAGATTTATCATCCACAGAGCAAATAAATACTTCTCATACAGTATGACCTAAAAATCTGTAACATCTCCACAAATTATTACGTAGCCTGAAACCTGTCAAGCTATTTTTGAAAAGCTATTTTAACAAGAGCACTGGATTTCTAACGGCTGTGCTTTTTCTACAATTTTTGGATGAAAAAAGTTATCTTAATTAATGTCTCAAACTGATTCAGCGCTATAAAGCCAGAGCACTTAATTAAAGCAAGTACAAGCATTTTCTGAGAAGATTAAGTGCTTTTTCTGTCAATTAAACCAGACTGCATTAAAATAATTATGGAAAGAAAGAATCATATAGACCACCAAAAAGAAAAAAAGTTCACAAAAGCCCAGCCATGCTTAATTAAAAACTATGGCAAGAGAATATCTAATGGAAATGTTTGGATCTTAAGTGTTTTGTAGAACAATGAGCTTCCACAAATTCAACATGAGCTGTTTAAGTATTACTCAATACTATGACTGCTGCACAATATATGAACCTCTAATGGGCTCCAAAATCAATAGCGCAGTTTATTTGACATCTAATGCCTATAAGGGGTTTCTTGTATCTGTAATTAGACTGCACTGATGCACCAGAGGGATTGTGTACTGTGGGAGGACAGAAGAATGCACTCAGGTCTCTGTAGAGCGGAAGCAGCCTGCTGGGAAGTAAAGAGGACTTCTGTCCAGGGGGTCAGTGTTCTGCTCAGCTGACACGGTCCAGCTCTACCTCCCACTATTTCCCATGTACTTTAATAATACTGTAGCAAATATGATCCTATGTGCTCTGATATAACTGCTAGCTGTCTCCTTCAGATACAATAACTCAAACTGTGATGATCAATGTCAGTTCACATTCGCTTTTTCATTCTGTAAGCTGTGTGGATCTAACAATTTTTTTTTCTCAGTACTGTCAGCGACATAAAGATGCACTGTTTTCTTTCAAATCTAAGCATAAAAATACATTTACATATTACATTTATGCATTTAGCAGACGCTTTTATTCAAAGTGACTTACAGTGCATTCAGGCTATACATTTTTTTTTCAGTATGTGTGTTTCCTGGGAATTGAACACACAACCTTTTGCGCTGCTAACGCAGTGCTCTACCAGGGAGCCACAGGGACACTTATATACTTATAAAACGTACCCCTGTGGCGCGGCTGACACAGAGGAGCCTAAGCTGTCTGCGTACAGCTCATATTCTCCAAAATGGTGCTGCGCTGATGTGGAAAGACACAGAGGAGACAAATCGTTGAATAAAATCATAATTTTTGTTTTATTCGCGTATAAAAAGTATTGTCGCCGATTCATAATGTTACGGCTGAGCCACTGATGGCAGATGGACTATTCCTACGAGGTCTTTCATACTTTTCTGGACCTTGACACTTATTTATTTGGCAGTCTATGGGACAGTCTCAAGCCCCCTGGTTTTCATCCAAAATATCTTAAATTGTGTTCTGAAGACGAACAAAGCTTTTACAGGTTCGGAACGACATGGGGGTAAGTGAATAATGACAAAATTTTCATTTTGGGGTGGAGTATTCCTTTAAGATCATTAACAAGCTCCTTCCGTGTAGTTCGGGTCTAATCCCTGACCTTTCTCATGATCATTCTTATCCCATGAGGCAAGATCTTGCATGGAGCTCCAACCCGAGGCCGACTGATGGTTATTTTGTATTTCTTCCATTTCAGAATAATCACACCAACAGTTGCCTTCATTTCTTTGTAAATGTGGGAAAACTGCAGAAAAAATCAGCAGGGGGTCAAATAAACATTTTCCCCACTTAAGTGAAGGTCAGACTGATTTTTTTTAATTAATAACGCAACAAACACAGCTTTCACAATTTTCTTGTGTGTATCTGGCTGTGTACATGCCCTGAGGGATGCTAACCTTGTTTTCTGAGATACTGAAGATTCTCATAGGCTGAACAGATGTTAGTGGCTAAGTGCTGCCAGGTGTGAGATCAAGCCCAGATAGCCAAAATCATGTAATCTTGTAATCAGCCATGGATAATCGCCAAGAGCTTCCAGTAACGCTCTTCGTGAGAGGGAAAGAAAGAGAGAGGCGGGGAAGAAGGTAACTCTAATATTTGACCAATTTCCTCTCCCGTCCATGGCATCTGTCCTCCATCAGCTGCACTCTTGTGCTCAATGGAGTGCACGGTCTTACCTTTCTCTACAGCCACTTTATCATGGTGCAGCCTTTCCCCTCACTACAATTTCCTCAACACTGTGGGGTTATCGAAGCATTTTATGTTTCTGTTCGGGTGCATGGGCACATGGCAAAAATTTAATTTCAAAAAGAACACGTGCCTTTTTGGAAAATCCCACACAAAACACCACAGAAACCAGGGGTGGGATCAATTCTAATTCTGTTTTTTTTTATCAATTATTCTGCTGTTCATATACACAACAAAGTCATAACCAAAATAAGATACTTGCACAAGGCTTTTTGTGTGGAATATTCATTGTTAAAAACTAAATTTCAGATGACTGTAGATGATTCAGAATCACTTAAGATAAAACACGATGTACTGATGGATTAACTGCCCCATCTCTAACTAATAATGACAGTCTGTTTATTATTAATTGCTTTGATACACCCCTTCAACCACTCACCATTACTGATCTCGGGCAAGTCGAATTTGGTGAAGTCCCACCACTGTAGACGATACGTTGTGTTGGCTATGTTGCTGGCCACTGCAGATTGACCGTCCCCAATAACAGCACCTTAATAAAAAAGAGAAAGGCAAAAATAGATACAGCAATTTAAAAATCCTCAACCAGTCAATATTTCTAAGTAAACAGCGCACACTTCCTACAATACTCTTCAAAGGTTTGGAGTAATTTCTTTCTTTTGAAAGAAATTAATGCTTTTAATATGGATGCATTAAATCAATCAAAAAGTAAAGACAGTATAGACATTAAGAATGTTACAAGAGATGGTAAAGGCATTTATAATGTTACAAAAGATTTATATTTCAAATAACAAAAACTGTTCTTTTGACCTTTCTATTCATCAAATAATCATATAAATGTATCACATTTTCCACAAAAATATTATTAACATTAATATGTATTAATATTATAACTGTTCTCAATATTAAAGTGTTTCTTGAGCAGGAAATCAGCATATTAGAATGATTTCTGAAGGATCATGTGACACTGAAGACTGGAGTAATGTATTCAGAATGAAAAAAGCTATTTTAATAATATTGTACAATAGTAGTTCAGTTATATTCTATTTTTTAATCAAGTAAAATGCAGCCTATGAGCATAAAAGTCTTCTTTCAAAATATGAATAACTCTTATCGACCACACACCTTTAAATGGTAGTGTACATCTGACCACAACAGAAACAGCACATTACAAGAACAAGGAAAATCTAACAGCATTTGACTACAGAGGCTGTATTGTGTCATGTTGCAGTTTACAGGGCATCGCTCAAGGCCTGAACACTCAAGCAGAACACAGAATAACATTAATAACATGGGCCCTACTAATACTGGTAACATCAGGTTAAATGACAGACAAAAATCTGGAAATAGTTTAACATGTCTGCACTGTTTAATAAACCTACAAATCCTCTTCTGCCATCTAATCTAGACAGTAAGAGTTAAGCCTTGTTTTGCCTGACGATTCTCGTCTATCTGTGATAACTTCTTCCGCGTACAGTCCCTCAATGGTTATATAAACTATACTGCAGTCTGGGCACTTAGCAAATCAGTCAACACACTCATCACTGGATTTAATACAGGTCTCTTCCTGCAACATATCTCTTCTCTGAGGTAAACAAGGAAATGTCAGGCTGTCCTATTCAGCGCTCAGCCCTGTCACCATAATTACAGAAGGGAAGAATCAAGGCTTTGGCCAAACAGTACACTTAGAGGTCCATTTACCAGTAGAGGGTCGATCCTGGGCCTGCCTAACAGATTCGATTTGCCTGTTATGACCTGGACTCAAGGAGACATTATGCAGACATAAGTATCTATTACACAGCTTCCCCCTGCACTCTACAGCCAACAGACACCCAGGTGCAGCGAGCTGGCATTCAGACAGGCTTTCAGGAGCTGCTCTAACAGCCATGGATTAATGAGCTGGAGAGCTTCTTTTACTATAAAAGACCCTTTGGGAACCAGAATGCTATGAACTTTCCACTAAACCTAGCCTGAAATACAACACATCTAGTGCTGGTGTTATTCTTCTGTTAACACTGTACATGTTATTATGAAAACAAATCATGGAAAATTTTCTTTTGTAACATTATGTCTTTACTAGAGATGTCAACGTTTAATCGATTAAAGCTATCGATAGTCTGTTAATTTATTAAGTATTGGACTGCGTGCGGCTCGTGCGCAAAACACATTTGAGCGGCTGTGAGTGGCAGTGATGGTATCTAGATGCATCGTCATTCATTCATAATGCACAAATTAGGCTTTTAATGTGATTTAAACTACATTAAAGTACATTTAAATCGAAATAACACAAAGTTCTACAACATGGAAAGCTGGAAAGCTATAGAAATGTAGTAACTAAGTCATTTCACCAAATTATTATTTCATGTCATCAATTTGTAGGGCTACAAAACACAGTGACAGGACAGATAGTCTATTCATTTCTACAACTTTTTAATTCATTCCTACGACTTATTAATTTGTGGCACCTATTCATGTTTCATTAATTTTGTTCCTTAATAACACATGATTTAAGTGAATTGAGAGAACAAATTAATAAATCGAACAAATCCTTAATTCATGAATAAATGGGATGCTTTAAAAAAAAAAACTACATAAGTAATGAGCCTAAAATAAAAGTGACAACTTGTTTTCATAAAAAATAAAAAATATGCAAAATATATCTGACTTAAGATAACGGATTTAAGACAGAAGTGTGTCTCAGCTGTTTGATCGCGCTGGCGCCTCACGCACACATACCCCACATATTCGAACAATTCAAACTTACATCACAGTCTGTTATTTAAAATACACTGGTCAGTTTAAATTGACCTTAGTATACTGGTCCACTCTGCTGTTAAGCCAAGAATGTATTTGCTCATGTGAAGAGGATGATCTTTTCCGTCTATACGTGAATGCGTGTAAAGTACAAGCTTAGTATTTTAAATTATAAATAATAGTTTAACATTCAAATACATTGCGAATATGGAAACATTTGGCCGAATGAGACGTGAGCAATAATCTCCAAATACATTCAGCCAAACCTGCTCCATCCTCGTCATGATCTAATGCACTGTAAATGCCAGATTTTTAAAAACAAGTAGGCCTACCGGGACGCAAAATCTGACATTTTCCGGAACAGTATCCAGCAGGATCAAATTAAGTACTGAACAAAATACTCAGATAAAAGTGTTTTATGTGAGCAGCAGTGTGTTTTGCTGCAGCAGTGCCGGTGGAAAGCGGTTCACTGACTGCGCAGAACAGCCACACGTGCCAGTTACGTTTGGGATAATTTTATTTTTAATGCCATAATGTCAGTTGAAAACATTGCTATTGTGTTTTAAAATACAACGAAGAGCACAACAAAACCATTTTAAGAGGCGCGTTCAGCAGTCTCCGTGCGGGATAGGAAACAGTCAACAAAGTAAAATTATCTCAAACGTACGGCGTGCTATCTTCAATTTATCAAATGATCATACATCTATTCATTTTATTATCCTGATGCTAGCATTTATTCAAACTAAACCCCCTTTAATATGAGTGAGAAAGAGTGTTCATTTATTTTTTTGAGTGGGTTTAGCACATCCTGTCATATCAGTGCTGCAATTGACACATTTTAAAGCATTAAGTTTAATGATTAATCGATTAATTGATCATTAATTTAAACGATGTTCAATCATGTAAATGATCGAAAATTTATATCCCTAGTCTTTACTATCACTTTTGATTAATTTATTGCATACTTGCTGAACAAAAGTAATAATAATGAAGAAAAATAAAATAAAATAAAAAATAAAAAACCTTTCTTAATGGGCCCAATCTTCTGAAGAGTAGAGTATGTTTTAGCCATATTGACAGATACAGAGCTTTTGAAGAGGAAATAAGGTAGAACATGATGGACAGAACTGAGATGAGTATGTCGACTGAAACTGAATCATCAAATTCTTTACTCTCCAAAGAGTAGGTCAAAAACAGGGCAAATCTCCAAAGAAATTGCAATAAAAACATCATTAGATGAATGACACATAAAACACGTCCTTGTGACACAAAGTCATCTTCAAAAAACAAAGAATGTAATTAATCATTTTACTGTAACATGGTTTTATTTCAGAGACGATTTGGAGGAGTGGAGTGGAACAGATGAGGAACAGACGGAGTTTACAAGAATTAGCTACACTTAAATGACAATTTTATCAAAAGCGGCTAGGGTGAGGGATTAAGTATTTATCATCTGTCACAGTGCAGTTATAAGCTAAGCCTTTTTCACGGCCATCGTTTTCCCTCATAGACGCACAACAAATTGCCCTGAATAATTGAACTTTTGGGGGTGTTGAGTGCTTGAGGAGAATTTTATGAGGTGGACAGAGGCTGTAGACACTGAAGGAAGCATTCATTTACATTCTCAGAGTCATTCACGGATTAAAAAATTAAAAAGCGCCAACAACAGAGAGCAATTTAAAAACACTCAGTTCAAAAGTTCACTGCTCTACACCTTGTTTGTTAAAGGGAGAGTTCACCCAAAAGTGAAAGATTTGTCACCCTCTTGTCATTTTAAACCTGTAAAACTGAAAAAACAGTTGTGTGCAATGCTATAACAATGTCAATGATACTATTGATATTTACAGCAGAGTGGCACAGCAGAAGTGTGCTGGGCTCATAACCCAGTGGTCAATGGATTGGAACCATCCTCTGCTAAAACTTTAGGGAAGGGCCTAGTGGTTAGAGAGTTTGACTCCTAACCCTAGGGTTGTGGGTTTGAGTCTTGGGCTGGCAATACCACGACTGAGGTGTCCTTGAGCAAGGCACCGAACTCCCAACTGCTCCCCGGGCGCCGCACCATAAATGGCAGCCCACTGCTGGGTGTGTGTTCACGGTTTGTGTGTGTTCCCTGCTCTGTGTGTGGACCTGCACTTGCTCAGATGGTCAAATGTAATCGTGTAAGTCTTTTATAAGCATAATTTATAGACAGCTGCAAAGTGTGAAGGTGACAGTGTGTATTTTCTAGGTTAGTTGGTTGCTCTGTCAGGTATAGTTCAGAAAGGAGAGCAGGCCACAGGTGGTTGAACAGTACACAAACCACCACACAGTCTCAACTAAAATGCTCAAAATTATCTTAATGTTAGAGTTTTTAATATTTTGTGAACCTCAAAAGCACAGTGTGAGATGATCAAATGGTTCTGTTACACTAGGGAGAACATTTGTAAGTTTGGATGATTAGTGTAACAGGTCTCAGAGTCTTGGCAGGACCAGAACTTCCCGACCTGCTGGCTGATTAAACTTCTGCTCAACACCAATTACATTCTCAACACTCACAGACACAGGCAGTTAGCACAGAGGAGGTCAGGTCTGCACCTTCTCACACAGAGCAGGAAAACTGTTACAACCATTAACTAATAGTCACCATTCCAGCTGGCACGAGCAATGCAATGTTTTCTGAATATAGTTCAGAAGTACAATATGTCATAATGCTGTGTCATCTGGAAAGATTCTGACTGAATGAACAACAGATCCAACAAGCTGCATCCTCTTTCGCTTAACCCAGAGGCTGGAGGATGACAGTATCAAAAGAGATTAAATGCAAATATCATTTGAAAATGGATTCTTTTTTCCTCTACATCAGTTAATCAAACATGCTGACACTTCAGTCTGGAAAATCATCAGATATGTCCCTCACCAAAGCTTTTACAGACAGCTGTTTTCTTTTTGAGACTAAATAGAGTCATCAAATTTGTTTAAGGTGTCTCTATTCGTTGTTGTGACCTGCCAGAGGGAATATTTCAAACTATGTCCATACTAGTAAAAAAAAACAAAACAAAAAAATCCTTTTAACAAGTTGAAAACTAATGGCAAAAGATGTATACACTACAGTTCAAACGTTTGGGGCCAGTGAGGTTCGTTAACGCTTAAGAAAGAGGTCTTTTATATGTGTATGTGTGTGTGTGTGTGTGTGTTATGTAAAAAAAAAAAAAAATATAACTTCAATAATTACCAATTCTGCAGTCTGATCAATTATAGAATGCATTACTCAACAATACTGTAATACATTTTGCAATACGTTTATTTCACATACTATAAAAAAAATAGAAGTCTTCACACAGTATGCATCGCACTGCTTAAGTATTCATTAAGCAGTAAGCGAGTATTCCATATTGCATTCCTTACAGAGCTATGGTACCTCTTAACAGACTATCACAATCAGAAACCCTTTGAACATAGAGTAGGAAATTATGACGACATGTGACCTAGGGCTGTAAAATTAGACGGATACGACTGTCATGCGCATCTCATCAGTAAATCCGGTCCCGAGATTAATAGTAAAGCATCATCACCTGCTTTCAGATTGAGCAGGATTCACTACACAGAGCAGTAGTTCACTAACAAACTAGGCATAATCGAGTTTGAAACAGAATGCGATTAATCTGTGATTATGAACGTGATATTGCCTAATTGTCAGTGAACTACTGCTATGTGTAGTGAATGCCGCTCAATTTGAAAGCAGGTGATGATGATTTACTACTAATCACAGGACCGGCTTTACTTTACTAATGCGATTAATTGCACAGCCCTAATGTGACCCCTAACCTTTGAGTCCTCTGAGCTCTGCCAATGCAAAAGAATAAAGAGCAGCTAAGGGGCATTACTGATGCTGCACCTCTCAAAGACGGGTCACTACCTGGAGCTGCCCAGAAAGACAAAGACAAGAAACAAGAGAAACAAGGAGGGAGAGAGAAGGGGCGACCTCTCCTGAACTCTCCATAGACTCAGCTGTGTTTTAAGAGCGACTCTACTCAGTGTTTTAAGGAGTGATTACCCGAGGGAGTCTTTGAATGGCATGTGGTGTGTGTGCTAAATGAGGTCAGCACAAGTGTCCCATACAATAATGGAATAAAGGACAACTACTAAGAAAAATGTGCTTCTTCATGATAAAATTAATAATTTCAGTGGAAATTTACTTCACACAGCAAAACATAAATGACCAATCTGCCCATGCAGCAGAATTCAGTCATAAGCCTCATATATATATTCACCAGCCTCTTCAGCACTGACCCGACAGAGCAAGAATAGAGAGAAAGTCTGGTGAAAGAACCATTCCATTAAAGATAATCGGGACTGTGCTGCAGTTTTTCATGCTCTGAAAAGTCCATATAAACTGGGTTTCTCTCTGACAATAACAGCCTGAGGGATCCGTCAGGCCTGCAGCGCTGGGTGGAACAGTACTGAATGGATCAGGGACGGGCTGTATTAGAGAGGGTCACTGTTCCCCATCACTAACCCTTTCATTCATTCCACATTTCATCCTAAGGCTCGTCAGCTCTGGCTTTATCACACCTCCCATCTGTAGTTAAACGGTATTTAAAGGGTTAGTTCACAGAAAAATGACAATTATGTCATTAATGACTCACCCTCATGTCGGTCCAAACCAGTAAGACCTCCGTTCATCTTCAGGACACAGTTTAGGATATTTTAGATTTAGTCCGAGAGCTCTCAGTCCCTCCATTGAAACTGTGTGTACGGTATACTGTCCATGTCCAGAAAGGTAAGAAAAACATCTTCAAGGTAGTCCATGTGACATCAGAGGGTCAGTTTGAATTTTTTGAAGCATCAAAAATATATTTTGGTCCAAAAATAGCAAAAACGATGACTTTATTCAGCATTGTCTTCTCTTCCGGGTCTGTTGTTAGAGAGTTCAAAACACTGCAGTGTAGTGATATCCAGTTCACGAACGAATCACTCGATGTAACCGGATCTTTTTGAACCAATTCACCAAATTGAACTGAATCGTTTAAAACAGTTTGCATGTCCAATATGCATTAATCCACAAATTACTTAAGCTGTTAACTTTTTTAACGTGGCTGACACTCCCTCTGAGTTAAAACAAACCAATCATCGCCAATGACGTCATTTCTTTGAGTGCTAAAGAACTGGTAAACCGTTTTCTTCAACCGGTTTATTGAAACGAACTGTCCGAAAGAACCGGTTTGCAGAAAAGAACCAAACTTCCCATCACTTCCCATTGTTCGTTATCTGGCTCGGCTCTGTGTTCATCTTCAGTTCTCTCTTCACAGCAGTTCAGTCAGTGTACTGTTTGAGTAAATGAATTACTCCGGGATATTGGTTTGTTTGAACTCAGAGGGAGTGTCAGCCACATTAAAAAAGTTGACAGCTTAAGTCATTTGTGGATTATTGCGTATTGGAGACGCGAACAGTTTCAAACGATTCAGTCCGATTTGGTGAACTGGTTCAAAAAGATCCGGTTACATCGAGTGATTCATTCGCGAACCGGATATCACAAACTGCTTTGTTTTGAACTCTCTCTCACAACAGACACGGAAGAGAAGACAATGCTAAATAAAGTCCTTGACACTGTTATTTATTTGGCAGTCTATGGGACAGTCACAAAGCCTCCCGGTTTTCATCCAAAATATCTTAAATTGTGTTCTGAAGACGAACCAAGCTTTACGGGTTTGGAATGACATGGGGGTAAGTGAATAATGACAAAGGGATACTCCACTCCAAAATGAAAATTTGAAGGCAACCGATCATATCTATTTTGTAAATGCATGTTTTAAATATTATTGAACAATTCATCTATGCCGGTATATAGATAACGCCCAAAATATTTCATGGTCTTCTTTTGGTTTTCATGAGGACTATAGCCTAAATATAGTTGGACAGTTTGAAGTTGAGTTACAAACCACCAAACTTCTAATTGAAAACAAATATCACTACACAAGACACATTCTGGTAGGCAGAAGGGGAAGAAGAGAAGAATCAAGAACACAGCATTAAACAAAACGAAATTGAAGATCCCTGATTTCAGAGTAGAGAAATAAGTACACAGCAAAAATACTGAGAGCATGAGAGAGTGAGAGAGAAATCCTGGGCATGTGGAAAGTTGTGTCTTAAATGGGTGTCCTGTATTTGCACTCTGTGCTGTGGGGCTTGTATGAGGTTGTCTGAGAGCAGTTAGAGAAGGAGAATGCTTGAAGAGGGGGAATGTGTGCTGGTAATTGCCTCAGTTTGGATATTTGCCCTGGAGTTCACAATAACAGCCATATACTCTCATCTTAGAACAAGGGGCAATCAAACCTTATGGCTATGCAATTACCCTCTGCAACACAATATATCAGGAGTCCACAAAACAACCTGTATTACTGAACTTTAATCCCAAGAGTGATTATTGGATGCTGGGTAAAGTAATTCTCTATTTGAAAAACAGAAAAATTCAATATGATTAGTTCACCCCCAGTGAACCTGACAATTACAAAAACTAGATAAAGTGCTGATTTAACAATAATTCACAGTTAATTTATGCACATAATTAGTCTTGCCACAAAAAAATCTTTCAGATGACTGTAATAACTTTTCCAACACTATCACGTATGTGGACTTTGTTTACATCACAGCCGCACAATATATTTTACCCAAAAATGAAAAATTCTGCCATCATTTACTGCACATCTTTCTTTCTTCTGCAGATTCTTAGGGTAAAAAAAAAAAGATGAAACATTCAAAATAACTTTCATAGAAGAAAGTCAGTAATACAAGTTTGTAATGACACAAGAGTAAATAAATGATGACAGAAGTTTTATTTAGAATGTTTGATTAAAAAAAATTGAGAGGAGAGGAGATGGACTGAATGATTGCTGCTCTGTAAAGTAAAGCCATGATGCTCTTCTGTGTGAGCTGGAGAGGGTTTGGAGAGGGGCATTTCTGAACCTCGTATCACACACTGCAATTAGTGTGGGCTGAACATGCCTCTCTATGTGGGAGAAAGAAAGAATGCTGGTTTGCAAAAGCGAGAAACAGCTCTGTGGACATTTGTATTATGTTGAATTGGTGCAGGGTATGTAGGGAGTGGGATCTGTGAAGTAAGGGAAGTCCACCCTCACAAGCACTTAAAAGATGGCTGATAAAAATTTGTAAAGCTGGTCCTGAAAAAAAACTAATGTGCATGTTGTTTCCTAAATATCTATATTTTTTTCTGCTTCCACAGTACACCTCTGGTAATTTACTATTCATTCACAACATAGGTTTGATTTTTCCGCACTTCTGGTTTAGCGATGGTTCACTTCTGTTTAGCGATGCAGCTGGTTTAAGACAACATTTTTTTTAATAACACTGCGGCATACAGGTGTACCAAGATGAGACTATTGGGTGTTTAGGAAGTTGTTTTGAAGAGCAGGGTTTGATGAAAGAGGTAAGGTACATGGGACCATACAAAATCATAGCATTTTGGGTCAAACATGGGAGAAAACACAATTAATTAGATGAAACAATTTGTCTGTAGATAATACTTCGCTGATAGCACTCCAGCTATATATGTTTCATACTGAAGGTGTAGTTCACTCAAAATGTGTTGTATAAAAAAGTCGTCAAAATAACTGTAGTTACATGGCTTCTAAAGCCCTACAATAGCTAATAAAACACATTTGGGACATGATTGTGAACTAGAAGTCTTCTCAGGTCCTAAAATCTGTGCCAGACTAGAATCAACCCGAATCACTTCTTACACGAACCCGACGTATATAAATTATTTCCGTTAAAAGAAAAACCTGACCCGATGAAATTAGATCCTGAGTCCAACCCGATGGCATTTAACCTGACAGGACCCAAATGTAAACACCACTGACTTGTGTACAGCCTGCAGCTTCGCATTCAATCAGGAAAAATCCCAGTGATTTGGCCACTTCTACATTACTTTGATTTATTTAACATTTATTAAATGTATTATTAGGCTACTTTATATTAGTGCCTGCCTGATGGAAACAAATTATTTCTGAGCTCGGCTTTCAACTGAGACCAATGGATTTGAAAAATAAATGTGATAGTTTGATAAAAAATAAATTGACAGTCGAATAATTCATGGATTCACATGTTTTGTCTGCAACCTGATCTCCGGCGAAAGACTTCAGCACACAAAAAAGAAAAGCACTGTATGAACAGGCAGAATAATGAACTGAACCTGCTCGGGTCCTCGGGTTTTCAGATCCAAGTGGACCCATGAAGACCTCTAGTGTGAACAGATGACAACAGAATGTTTTATTTTCAGTTGAACTACCTCTTTAATGCAGAAACGTCAACACGAATATAACTGCTGTTAAAGAGCCCCACTGAGAGCCCTCCTAGCCAAAATAGTAGAGCGAGTGGGCGAATTAGCACTCGTCATTGACCCGACACATGACATTATACAAACATTTCTGGGACGTTTCATCCCTGGCAAAGCCTTCAGTGAGTACCCAGCCCATCTAATATTAGAAAACTCCTGTAGCTTTAGAGGGCGAACGTACCTGCGAGGACCCTATTGACGGATGAGTGTGTAGCCAGGCCAGGCTGCCCTCGCTCATGGAAGATTCCAGCATACGGCAAAAACTCCGGCAAGAGGAACCGCCTGGGAGAGATAGAGGGAAACAGAGGCAGTGGGAGAGAGAATGACAGAATATGAGAACCCAAGATTTGAGAGTTCTCAACAATATATCCAGCATGACAGATGAAATGAAAGGAGAAAAAAAATGCAGATTTTAAATGTAACTGATAACAAAACTAATTTCAATAGAAATTCAAATTGTAAACAGTATCAATAAAAAGTTTAAATAATTTACTTTTTTGCTATGAACTTTCTATTCATCAAAGAATCCTAAAAAAATATGTATCAGGGTGTCCACAAAAAAATTAAGCGGCACAACTGTTTTCTACATTGATAATAGAGTGGACTAGATTAATGGCTGCTTTGCCATCACAGGAATAAATTACATTTTAAAATATATTCAAATAGAAAACTATAATTTTAAATTGTAACAATATTTACCAACTTTACTGTTTATCAATACTGTTTTTAATAAAAAAAAAAAATGCAGACTTGTTGAAGATTAAACATATTTAAAAAAACGTTACTGACCCCAAACTTATATTAAAAGTACACATATTTCTAATAATATAATATTTATTTGTAATATTATTATTATTAGAATATTGTGTCATTTCTCACATCAAATGTAATGAAATCAATCGTGACTCAAGTCTGTATGACACACAACACACTCTCAGCTAGACGCTGCCCATGTAAGCAGCAGGCAGTGAGGCAGCTCACTAGGTTTTGGAACAGAGTTAGCATGTATTTCTGGTGCGTTGGCATAAACAGAATAAAAGTGATCCTACCTGGGCACAAAGCGACCAAGGGAGGGGGCAGACATCCGTGCATTACGAGGAGCCCTATGTCTGCTTACATTGTCCCTGTACACACACACACACACACACACACACACACACACACACACACACACACACACACACGAACAGGTCAGCAGCAATAATCATTAGATCAAACATTTAAACATTTAAAATAATTTCTCTTTTGTAACTTTGGAAAATTAAGTCCAAGTGTGTACACATAATTAAATAGCGTAAGAATTTCTGCAATAATTTTTTGGCTGAATGAGAACATCGGTATGATTACAAGGTAAGTGTGGGAATGAATGATAAAGAACTGAAAGAAAATAAATCATTTTTTTGGCAAACATAAATATAAATATGAAGGCTAAATGAAAGACTGATGGGTTTCATAAGTATACTGATGAATATGGATCTGTGGTCCCAGACTGCAGTGAACGCTGAACTCTCCAGCCAGCGGGTGGAATTATTCATCAGCTCAGAGGAGGGCATCTAATCTGTGACAAAAAAAAAAAAAAAAAAGAAAGAGAGGGGGAGAAGAGAAGCGTGGTTTGGAGAGGAGAGAAACACTGACATTTAACTAGTGGAGGGGATGGAGAGAGGAAAAGCGAGAAATTTTTTGGAGCATTAATGGTTCCATAAAAGGACCAATGACTGAAGCCATGAGCACAGACTAATTAGCTGCTTTCAAAAACAAACAAATTAAAGAGCTTTTGAATATTAAAATATGAATCTGGACTTCATAACTGTACTCAAAATAAGAGAGAATGGCTCAGATTCTTACACGTCTGATAATGAGATTGCAAGGGACATGCTATTTCATAATTGGCTTATGGAAAACCTGGGGAATCAAACCCCCAACCTTGCGCTTGTTAGCCCAGTGCTCTACCAATTGAGCTACTGGAACACTATTTTTGTGTTTATATATTATAATATATTTATATATTATAATATATGTTTTTATTCTGATTTAAGCTTTAATACAGCACAGCAATGGTACGCACATCCATTTATAACGCTTCTCATTGTTTTTTTAGAAAATAAGTGTATAAATGGAACGGTTTGTTGAAGTTGATCTAACGATCTGAGTGAGACAGAGAGAGAGCGAGGAACAGGATTGAGAACCGCTGCTTTAGAACACTGATTTTGAAACTTGTGAATCCGTGAATTGCGATTCACATATGCACAGATTTTTCTCTTCCTCTTCTCTAAAGCAGCACAACATGGCCTCGTCCCCTTTGTTGCATGTTCCCGGGACAGGGTTTATCTGGGTTTGTGAAGTAATGGACCCGGGAAGAAGTTTGTTTTAGTCCCTTATCAGCCGTTTTGTATGCAATAAACTGACAGAATTTTATATGAAACTTCCGTTTGCATTGAACTTTCAGTGCTGCAACTTTACAAATATTGTTTGTGCTCAAACAGCAACATGACACACTAACTAACGTTTAAAAACTGAAATCACAAATCAACATATTTTCATACTCTTCAAGACCTGGAAATCAAATCTCATACATTTCCATAGTTTTCCAAACTGCAAAGGAACCCTGGTAAACCTGCTTTGAAATAATATGCATTTTGAAAAGCACGATACAAAACTTTGATTTGAACTTAAAACACAGCAGATGAGAGAAAACAATTATTCTCTGACTTATATAATTTCATAGTTGTCCAACAGGAATAAAGCAGCAAGTTTAAAGCAGTACATTACTACATCCCATCGGAATCAAAGTGCATTTCAAGCCAAGGCTAACGCTAATACCAAGCGCTATAAGAAGAAATGCCACGGGCAACTCTGGTAAAATTGTTGGCAAGCTCAATAAGTCGGTTGACAAGCAGCAATGATAACATTCTGGGATTCAGAGCCTGCCTTGTATGTTTTTTGGGTTGCCTAGCAACAAAACAGGGAAATAAATCCACAGGGATTTTTACGAGCGGATGAGAGCAGGTTAGAATGCAGAAACAATTTGACACAGGCTTTGTGTGTCTGTGTTACTGTTTACTTACTCGAACTCCTCAAAGTCAACTTCGTTGTTCTCCACGCTGGGGGCAGGGCCAGGGGAGAGGCTGCTGGGATTGGAGGACAGGGGTCGGGGTCTGCTGGGGGGGCGCAGAGAGCGCTGGCGAATGCTGTCACGCCGTGACAGATACTGGATCATACGTTGTGCGTAATATGCTGCAGGCGACAACCTACACACACACACACACAACACAGATAGAACCCACAGTGATGTTAGATATTTACTAAGCAACATACCAAACAAGTCGTCCTACTGTTTCTGTCCTGACGCATGAATCAAATAAATACACATACTAAGAGATGCACTGTTACACAATACTCAAAAGTTTCAATTGTTCAGCACTGTGACCAGTCACAAACTGTCTGTTGAGTACATTAAAGCAATGGCCAATTAGAGATGTTTAATAAATTAATCAATATAACATTAGTATAGACAAAACTGAGGTATGATTCATAGATAAACATGTTGTGTTTCACTTCCATTCACTGAATTAGTGACATTTTCATGTTTGTAACCATCTGACCTTTTCCACCCTGACAGGAACCTCCTCTGATCATCTTCTGTTTTTAAAGAGCAGGTCATATGGGTTTTTGAAAAATCTCTCTTTTGCAGTTTGTACCTTAGCTATCCTTAAAGCTGCAGTCGGTATCTTTTGATGCTCTAGCGGTTAATAAACTACTTCTCTCTGTTTATGTCAATGAAGAATCACAAAGGTACTGGGTTACTCCGCCGCGGTATCCCCGAAGCAATCGAAAACAGTCCAAATATAAACACTTATTATAGGTGCAACCTAGTGATTCAGGACAAGCTAAAAACACGGTTTGGAAAATGGATTCATGGTGTACTCACTTATTATATACATTTTGTATACTTTGAACACAAAAAAAAATTACGGACCGCAGATCTGATTGGTTGTTTCTTACCGGGGCCGAAATTCATTACAATTCTTTTAATTTGTAATATTTGGCATATTTCTGTGCTGCTGTGCTTCCCTGTGTTTAATTGCGGACCCGCCTATACTAACACACTCTTTAAATAACAAAAAACATTGCGCCAGACATTAGACCAGGTTTGAGATGGTCTATGGAGCAGTCTATTTTCAGCTCCTTAAAATAGCAATGCGCCTGAACACACTTCTTTTTTAGACCAGCAGGCCCATGGGCACACAAATGGGCGCAAATGCATATTTTCCATATTTCAGTAGACATATTTTGGTTTACAAACTATTGTTTGATCAGTTAGTCACATTAGCACTCGACTAACGTACCCACCATTATTGTTTTAAGTCTTCCCAGTTTAGCAGCCAAACTTTAGCTGTGGGCACGATTCGCTTGCATAAGTGTTTTTGTATTTTATGTCATTATACGAACTGATTGGTGCACTATATTATTGTTTTATGTAAAGGTGCTTTGTCATTGGTAGTACTGGCTAACTGGATCAAGGTGCATCTATTCTCATTTAATTCAGCTGCTGAGACATTAGTTACCATTTTGGAAAACTAAAATCCTTTGTGCAGTTCAGACAGGAAGAGCATCTGGAGTTTCATTCCGTCTCGGACTAGTTGAGCAAGGACATCTGCACCAGCTTGAAACAGATGAGCTCAATGCGAAGACAAACAGAGCTAAACGCCAAATAAACCCCAGGGTGTGACAATGGACACACATCCTAACCAGTCACAAAGAGAATTACTGTAATTATGAAGCAAACGACACAGAATATTCTCCCTCACAAACACATACAATTGCAGGGACAGAAACTTGGCAGAACTTTTTAGAGCTCTAAGGAACTGAGAATCAGCCAAATCAGTGACAGTCTGTCTGAAAGAGCCTAAACACATTGCACACACACAGTTAATCAGCATGTTTTTGAGGACGTGTTTGCGGCCAATATACAGACAGAGAGAGATCCAGGAAACAATCATGTCATACAGTGCCAATTACTTGTGGCTCTGAATGTGCTGGAGTCAGACTATCGCTCTGCTCGGATGGCTTCTAACACCAGGTACATTCTGCTCAGGGGGCAATGAGCCTGTTGTGGTAATTCACAGGTTAGAGGTGTGTGTCAGGCTGTGTGTTTGTGTGAACCTGTCAGCGGGAGTCCGTGCTAACAATCTGTCTTGATCCTGGACCACAGCTGATTCCCCAGAGCTCAACAATGACTCACTAGCCATGAACTCACTTTATTATGAGCCTCACTCACAGACTCAGAGGATGCTGACAGGCAATGTGAGTGCGTGTTTGAATTAGGGGGACATTGGGGTGCTGGCATGTCTGAAATGTCACTCCGCTGTCCGGCAGCGTGACACACAGTCTTCCTCATTACCTAGACCTCACCGGCCAAGTGGCATGACCATGAAATGCAGTTCACGCAACACTCACACACACAAACAAACACATCACACACACAATGAATCACCTGGCCGGATCGGGATAGATGGGGTGGTCTTGTGATCCAGAGACATCATATCTGGAAAGAGACATCATGGATGACTCCAGCAGCCTCCTACAAAACAGAATTATATTGCTTTGCATGCTTTTGAATGGTGAAGACGTTCCCTCCTGCTCATATAAAGAAACTCTGAACAGGACATCACACAAAGATGGAGACACATTTTCCTCCAATCTGCACTACGCTGTTTCTACGGTAACACTCCCCACCATGGGCCATTGCAATCATTAAAAATCTCATCAAACCGAACAAGGACATTAGTATGCTCATTACCGACTGTTATGCAAAGGCTAAATGAATGTAATGTGTAAGTAATGATGTGCGCTCTGCAAGGCCTGGCTAGGAATCGGTTAAAATACATTAAATTGGGGCATTGTTAAGTTTGAGTTTGTGCTATTCCTCACACAACAAAGATTATGCTGAAGGCCATTAAAAAAAGAAGACTGAGTCCTGCGGACGAAAACATGCTGCCTCGTACTGGCAGGGCACAAAGCCAGGCGGACAGTTGTGTAGCAAGCAGGGCATTTTTATTCAGCATGAGTCAGTGTGATGTGTGTGTATGTGAATGTTTTTGGTGTGGGTGTGCTCAGCTCTTCATTAGAATGCCATCTTCTGCCCTTTGACTCACAGCAAAAACAGAACGGATCGATTCTGACTCCTTTTCACACATTTGCTTTGTTTGCTGCCTTTGACTCTTAAAGATCAAGATCTGCATTTTAACAGAGATGAAGCACACAAGGCCTCCGGTTCTGGTTATTCTGGTTACTCAGTTTGTCTACAATCACCCTTAGATTACTCATGATTTGGAACTATAGTCTTTTTAATATTTAAAAAGATAGACCTTTTAATATTTCTCTATTCTACAAGTAACCTTTAAATATCAGCATTTTTATTTTCTATCTATATGCTACTTTAATGAGCCAACTCTCATTAATTAAACAACTTCCATTTATTTTACAATGAAAAGGCTGCTCTTGTTTCATGTATCACACAAGAGCATGTAGTGGGAAGACTTCCTTCTGAAACTTTGCTCCATGCTCAAAGCTGTGAGTAAGTAACACTGAACTGGAGCGGGACTCGTGGGAGAACGTCAAATGACAGGGTATTATTCTTGTTGCACTTCTGCATAAGTGAGGTGTGATACTGTTTTTTTGTTAACTTAAAACGCAGCCACATCACAGCACAGCCATGCACATAGGACAGGCTGTCCGGTGAAATGCGAGCACATCATCAGAATAAAGGCCCACAGGCCACTCAGTGATGGAGATCTGTGTGCAAAGTTAACGCCACATATGCACAGCGTGATGAGCTACTGCCCCCCAAAGGACTGTAACTGGCATTGCAGGACCCCTCGAGGGGAGTAATCTGGGAGTAAGATTGTCCCACATTTTACATCAGCTTCCTTACAAAAGTGTCAATGTGATGAACTTCAACTTATAAAAGTGGGTCGGTTAACTTAACTGCAGATTCCAGCAAAACCAGACTTCTCTTTATGAGCCAAGTGGCCTACTTATTTTAATTAACAAAATGTGACAGTCCAGAGAAGCAGTTAAATACTGAGTCAATGCTTACCTTAAATGACTCAACTACACAGAGTGCAGCATCAGCAGTCTGACCCATGGTTCATATGGACATTACCAAATCAAAATACAGGACTAGTTGTACAGGGCCTTAAAAAACAGACCATTTTCTAAACTGGTGACGCACAAACAAATGATATGTCTTTAGCATTCAAGTTTCACTGTGTACTAGCAACTCACTCTTCCTACACTGCTATGATTAAGACTACACATATACTACCGTTCAATGTTTGGGCTTAGTAAGATTTTTTCTGGTGCTAATGATGCATTAAATTGATCAGTAACAAAGTGACGTGCATTACAAAATATATCATTTTCAAAACAATTATGTTATTTTGAACAAAAGAATCCTAGAAAAAAGTATTTCTTGAGAACCAAATCAGCATATTAGAATGATTTCTAAAGAATCATCTCATACAAATGACTGCTGACAGTTTAGCTTTCTAATTGTAATGTATTTTTTTATTGTAATATTTCACAATGTTACTGTTTTGACTGTTTTTAATCAAATAAATAAATCTAAAACAAAAACTGTGCGGACCACCAACATTCGAATGGTAGTGTACACATACACTAAGTTCACTGAAAGCACTTTTAATCACTTTTCGATAGAAGATTACGTTTTTACAGATTTAAATTCAACTAAATTCACGACCTGTCAGCACTTCAAGGACCTGGTGTCCCTTTTAGCTGGGAACACAAGGGTGAGAAATGAAAGCTCACAAATCTCAAATATCAGCTTCATTCTGCTTGTGTTGATATGAACAGCATAAATACAACAAACATGTCCCATTCAAGTTTCCGTCAGTATCTTGCAGATACTTTCATCCGTTCTAGGCGTCTTACAGCAAGTCAGGGTGAAATTTTGCCTTGCATGTGAAGGCTCCCAATGAACCATTTCAGAAGTCCGTCATGCATTTCACTTTTGGCGTGCTTGGTAAACACAACAAGCTCTTCTGAAATGCACATAAATCCAAACATAAAAACAATGACATAAAAACAAGCTGTTTTCCATGTCATACACTTTTCTTTGAAGCCCAAACAAGGTTCCTGATCATCTTACTCCAATAACAGTTAATGTGGCGCATTGCAGTGTGGACTGCTTTGTGATCGTGTCACTTAATAATACAGGCTTTGCAATGAGGCTACTATTAAAGAATAAGAAAGATTAAAATTATATTGGACATGACATCAAACTCACAGCTGGTGTGTTAGTACCAGAGCACCTCACGCAGAGCTGTTGCTCACGCAGCCAGTAATAACACAGTTCAACAAATTTTCACACATTTAACTCTAATTATTATTTGCCTTTTAAAAATTGCAATATAATTGGGCTCAATAATAAGGTTGGCCTGCGTGCAACTGTTTCGGGAAGGAACTGTCACGCCTGGGATCTCTTACAACAAACTCTTTTAAATTCTGTTCATAATATGAACTAATATAGTCTACAATAGTTCAGTACACCACAGAAAACCACGTATGTTTAAGTTTGTAAGGCATAAAAATGCTCTAAAAGTATTTTAAGTTTAATTTATTCCTGTGATGGAAAAGCCGATTTTTCAGCAGTCTTCAGTGTCACAGGATCCTTCAGAAATCATTGTGATATGCAGATTTGGTGCTGAAAAAACATTTCTTATTATCAATGTCAAAACAATGTGCTCCTTAATATCTTTTGTGGAAACTGAGATACATTTTTTCAGGATTCGTAGATTAATAGAATGTTATACAAAGATTTTATACAAAATATTTTGTAACTTTGTAAATGTCTGCGGTGTTAGTCACTATTGAACGGTTGAGTATATGGCCAAAAGATATATATATTTTTTTTCATTGCTGCCATTTTAATGTAGATGGCCATGAGCCAACATCTAATATCAATAAGTTGCGAAGATTAGTCATTAATGCAGCTTAATTTCAATCTTTCTGGACTGATGAGGAAACTTGCTATGTTTTCTAGTACAAGGAACACTTTTAATATCAAACAAATAAGAAAGTTTGACTCCTCATGGCTTCCTCACCTGCGTAAGTAATCGTCATCTGGTGTGTCTTCAGGCATTTCCTGGTTTAAGGCTTCTTGTGATACATTTGTAGAGCGAGAGGTGGCAGACTGCCTGTAAACATGCTCTAGTTGTCCAGTTTCCTGGTTGAAGACCAGCCCAATGGTCCGCTCCTCCTGCGGACCAGTAACTGTGCTGCGGGAAAAGGGAACATGAGGCTCTGGGGCGTCTGGGCTGGGCTCCATGGGTCTGCGTTCAAGTAGGTCATGATCAGAATGAGAGAGTGGGGCTACGCTGTGGAGGGCAGGACTAGTGTGTTGCAAAGCTGCATTTCTCTCAGCAGATGTTGGCTGTCCTGTTCTCTCCCATCGCCTAGTACCCTGATTGTAGGTGAAAAGGTTGTGGCAGACTCTACAGCGGTTCATGTGACTGCGTGAAGGGTTTTCGCCACCGTTGAGTGGCTGGTAATGAGATGGACCTGGTTGCTCTGGGTCCATGTTGTTATTCAGCATTTCCCGAGTCTGCTGGTCCTGCCTGTTGCCCTCTTGAGGCTGCGCAAGGTCCTGCATTCCCTCACACTCCATGAAATAGTGGTTAAGGTTACACTGAAGAACATTGCGGATGAAAGAAGGGCTGCTGTGCCCCGGTTCCTCTGGAGGGCGCTGCCTGCTAGACCTGGTTCCTGATGTGCTGCCGCTGCTATGAGAAAGGCCCCATCCATCACTAGCTGAGGTGTAAACAGGTGACTGGCTAGAAGTCCCTTGCTGTCGCAGGACAGAATGCAGGCTGAAAGAGGAAGCGCTGGTTCTGGGTGTTGTCATACTGCTACCTCGTCCATTAAGCACAGAGCCTATCCAATCTGCCCCAGTGAGACGGCCTCCATCTTCTCTGCCTGGTGGTTGCTGCCGGAAAGGTGGAATGGGTGCCATTCCAGCCACTCCCCTCCTCCCAGAGCTAGAAGATGTGTTCCGCACGTTGCTCCCACCACCATACACAGAACTATATGCCGAGGGCCGATTTGAAGCTTGAGATTCAACAGGAAACCGTGGTATTCGCGGCTCTGTGCGCGCAGACGAAAAGGTAGATGCATGTGATTGTCCCTCCAAGGAGGCGGAGTCTGAGGTGTCTTCGTCAGGCGGAGACGAAACCTGTGTTGATGAACAACGGCTACAGAAACACATGATTCCGAGTGGCTGAACGCAACCATGGTGTGGCAGCTGAGATCGATCCCTCAAAACAGAGTAACGCTCAGACGAATCAGAGGCCTCATCACTGGAAGCAGCGAAAGTGCCCCCAGACTGAGGGACCGAGTTGCGGGAAGTGAGGATGTGCAAAAAATTGTGCAAGATGGGCGTGCGTCTTACAGGCTGGGACTGGAGGAAAAAGCGCTGACGGAGATGAGGCATCTCCACACTGTCCATTGGAATCTCAGGATCATCATCATTCTGCAAAGCACAAATGCAAGCATATGTAGTAACAAATGTTAAAGAATAGAAATTAGGGCTAGGCAATATGGCAAAAGAATTCAATCTAAACCTTTTCAGAACGTCTGACCAATTCTCGATTTTTAACTAGTCAACTTGAAAATGTAACTACAACATGAAGTAACTTTATTTTTTTTATTAACCCTCTAGTTAAAAGAAAAAAATATTCCAAGTGAACCACACATGAACAACATGTCAGCATGAAGTAAATGTTAAACAAATCATTTGTAAAATATCTTTTCAAAAAAAGATGCAGAACTACAATTACATCTTGTACAAACTTGTCTTATACATATTATATGTTCAGAAATAATACAAGGAAAATGCTTTTAAAAAAAAAACTCAAATTCAAGGTAATTCAAATTCAAAACGACTGAATGTATAACACCAGTACACTAATATTAACCTTAAATGTTCAGTTAGAACAATGAAACAGCAGCTTTCAGCCTGAAGTCACCATGATGCAAACATGAAATATGTTTTTGTTTTTTTCTGTGTGACATGCGCTCACGTCTCCTGCAACATGAAATTGCTTTCTAACAATGCGGCACTCAACTTAAAAGAAGTTAAACGCCCATCTTCCTGCATTTTTCCTATTCCACTGCCCACGTTGCATCTTTGTCAACACAAAAGCGTATTCTGTGTGAAAGGTTTTTAGTGATATATTTATTCTACTTATGGTCCTTCACCGAGCGTGTCACACGTGAGCGATTGATCACGTACGCCGACATGTGGTTGGATCATTCTTTTCTCTTTACTGTTAACATGGGCACATTGTCAAAGTGTCTAATTCTAACATTTGGTAATGTTTCTATTCAAAATTGTGATTCTTCGATTTCTAAAAAATAAAATTGTGGCAAAACATTAAATTCAAATTATTTCATAAAATCTGAGAAATTGCCCAGCCCTAATAGAAATGTAATGTCTTGTGCTGAAACAACATTTCCAGCAAGACGACTCACCTGTTGGTTTGAAGGGTTTACAATGGCAGTTAGAATATAGTGACCCAATGGATCAAATCTCACCAACCTGTAAAAAACACAAAAAAAAGTCAAAAGCAGTTCACTCAAAAAATATAAATCAGTCATCAATTACTCAACCGCATGTTTTAAACCCAAACTACTTCATCTTTGAAGCATAAATGAGGGCATTTTTAATGAAACCGGAGTGATTTCTGTCCCTCCATTTAAAATCCATTCCACAAAAACGATGACGCTTCAAAAAGTCCACGTGAGCAGTTTAACCCAAATCTTCTGAAGAAACATGATTTTTCATTTTATATGATGAATACATAAATAGATACATATGATGATACATGAAGTGCATTAAATAAAGTAAAATCATTCTCAAATGTGCTTATTTGACATGAGAACAAACACTCTTTTTTATTTTTTATTGTCAAGCAAGAACATTTGAGAATCCGCTTACCATATTTGTGTGCATTAATCAACGTTAATATGCATTAATAAGGCCTAAATTAAATCTGTTCATCATATTAAGCAATCGTCTATCTTCAGAAAATGGAATAAACCTCTTAACTGAGATTTCTTTGACAAACTTTTTAAAGTATCAAAATGGAGAGGTGAATAGACTTTCAGTGGAAGGAAAGAAATTTCTCATGTTTCATTAAAAATGTGTTTATTAGTCATTTCTGGTTCTTATTATTTTTTGAACGACAAAGGGTTTGGGTGAGTTGTTGTTGACAAAATTACAATTTTGTGTAAACTATCCCTATAAATTTATCAAATGTATCCGCATCAAACCTGACTCTTTCTGTCTCACTAGCAGTCTTCACCACAGTAAAGGGCTCCTTCCGACTCCAGTCCCATAGATGCAGCTCATTGTTGGAGGCAATAAGCAGCAGCTGAGCAGTAGGATGGAAAGCAAGGGATGCAATTGCTGAGTTACTCTCTGTGAGCCAGCTCTCGCTGCCTCCCTGAAACAAAAACACACTATTCTTTTGAGAAAAATTAAGCTGTGGCAACAAATCTACAGAAAACAAACATTAAAGCAAAGTGTAGAACGATTACAATCTTGGAATACATGTATGGTCAAGCCTTACATGCAGGTCCCAGATTCGAACCTCTCCATCCAGGCACCCTGAGGCAATAAGGGCAGGAATGCTAGGGTGAAAGGTCAGGCACCAGGGTGTCCGGCGGTGACCCACTAGAGAATGAACACACTTTCCTGTCTTAACCTCTGTGATGTAGATGTTGTGGTTCACATGGGTTGAGGCCATTAAAGACCTGTGAAGAGACAAATAGAAAAAACACTTATCTGATTAGCTTGTAGATGATAGGCCCTAACTGGAAAAGCCTGAAATCAGCCATTCAGGTTATTTAGCAGATCTGTACAGAAGACTATGAGAAAGAAGTCAGAACGGTTGTACCTGTCGGGACTGAAGGCCAGAAGAAAGGTCGAGCGGGGACTGTCTGGTAACTCCACTTTCTGTGACAACGAAAGAAAATCAAAAGAGCAGTGATTCTACCTCAGTCACTTCCAAACCACAGTATTAAGGCCTGTTCTAAACAAGGACAAAAACCATTACGATAGATATACAGGTTCATCTCAATAAATTAGAACATCGCGGAAAAGTTCATTTATTTCAGTAATTCAACTCAAATTGTGAAACTCGTGTATTAAATAAATTAATTGCACACAGACTGAAGTAGTTTAAGTCTTTGGTTCTTTTAATCGTGATGATTTAGGCTCACATTTAACAAAAACCAACCAATTCACTATTGTAACAAATTAGAATACTTCATAAGACCAATAAAAAAAACATTTTAGTGAATTCATGGCCTTCTGGAAAGTATGTTGATTTACTGTACAATACTTGGTAGGGGCTCCTTCTGCTTTAATTACTTCCTCACTTCGGCGTGGCATGGAGGTGATCAGTTTGTGACACTGCTGAGGTGGTCTGGAAGCCCAGGTTTCTTGACAGTGGCCTTCAGCTCATCTGCATTTTTTGGTCTCTTGTTTCCTATTTTCCTTTTGACAGTACTCCATAGATTCTCTATGGGGTTCAGGTCTAGTGAGTTTGCTGGCCAGACAAGCAGAACAACACCATGGTTATCTAACCAAATTTTGGTGCTTTTAGCAATGTGGACAGGTGGCAAATCCTGCTGGAAAATGAAATCAGCATCTTTAAAAAGCTGGACAGCAAAAGGAAGCATGAAGTGCTCCAGAATTCCTTGGTAAACGGGTGCAGTGACTTTGGTTTTCAAAAAACACAATGGACCAACACCAGCAGATGACATTGCACCCCAAATCATCACAGACTGTGGAAACTTAACACTGGACTTCAAGCAACTTGAGCTATGAGCTTCTCCACCCTTCCTCCAGACTCTAGAACCTTGGTTTCCAAATGAAATACAAAACTTGCTCTCATCTGAAAAGAGGACTTTGGACCACTGGGCAACAGTCCAGTTCTTCTTCTCCTTAGCCCAGGTAAGACACCTATGATGTTGTATGTGGTTCAGGGGTGGCTTAACAAGAGGAATACGACAACTGTAGCCAAATTCCTTGACACATCTGTATGCCTTGACCCCAGCTTCAGTCCATTCCTTGTGAAGTTAACTCAAATTCTTGAACTGATTTTGCTTGACAATCCTCATAAGGCTCCGGTTCTCACGGTTGGTTGTGCATCTTTTTCTTCTACACTTTTTCCTTCCACTCAACTTTCTGTTAACATGCTTGGATACAGCACTCTGTAAACAGCCAGCTTCTTCGGCAATGAATGTTTGTGGCTTACCCTCCTTGTGAAGGGTGTCAATGAGTGTCTTCTGGACCACAGTCAGATCAGCAGTCTTCCCCATGATTGTGTAGCCCAGTGAACCAAGCTGAGAGACCATTCTGAAGGCTCAGGAAATCTTTGCAGGTGTTTTGAGTTGATTAGCTGATTGGCATCTCACCATATTCTAATTTGTTGAGATTGTGAATTGGTTGGTTTTTGTTAAATGTGAATAATTTAACAATAAAGTTAAGTCATCACTACATCTATAATGATAATGACATGGAGGAATGAAATTGTTGGAATCACTTTGAGAGTGATTGTTTTCCAGAACATTATAAGCTATTTATTTTGAACCTCAAATAGTACATAAACCCTAAAGCTCCACAATTGACAAAACAAATAAAAACAAGGTTGTCTTAATAAAACTGAATATCTCCCACACAAGTCAACAGATGACAGAGATCAGTTACCTGGCTTTGCCATTTCATGCGCTGTGTCTTTTCCTCCACAAGCTGCTGTAGGATCCTGTGTGAGGAAAGTCCTCGTGCTCCTCGCTCTCGACTGGACAGGATACACACAGAGTTCTTCTGTCCCACCTTCATCTCCACAAACTCTTCCTCACGCCGACCCTCTCACACCAGACCCAGAGCCGTCCACCGGCTCACACACAACCAGACCACCACTGCTACTGCCACGCCATCATTCTGGCGGCACAGAAAAAGAAATCAACAAATATTCATTCAATATTATTTTTTAAAAAGGGCCAACAAAACTTCTTGAATATCATAACTTGACTACAACTCAATATTAATCTGATGACAATGAGACAATTTCTTGCAGGGTTTAGTTAAGCAACAACAAACAACAACAACAACAACAATAATACATAAAAAAAACACACATTCAGCTATTTGCCAACATTTCACATCTTCATTCAGTTTAACTTGATGTACTAAAATGATTAAAACTATAATGAACATAAGAACTATATAGAAAACATATAGGAATATACAGAAACTATATACAAAAATATTAATAAAAACTATTATATGATACTAAAATAACACAGGCGGGAAATTAGATAACATATAATATATATAAGATAAGATATATTTCAACATAAAACATATGAAAGGCCAAAACAGAAAAGAGCTAAATATTACAATAAATAAAGGGATATAATTAAATGAGCTTTATACATAATTAAATACCAGTGTAGCTGGTAGAAAGACAGTAATTATACATATGCTATTTAACAGGTTGAAGAAACTTGAATCAGCTTTACATGTCTTTTGCCAGTTTATCTTGAGCTATTCTCCAGCTGACAGGCTAACGTTACATGTTTGAATTCAGCTGCTATCTTCCGCTAATAAAGCTAGATAGGGGATGTAAAAGTGCTATAAACACTAAGTAAATTAACCTTATGGTCCCAGAATAAAGGCACCAGTTATAGTTATATATAATTTACAATGTTTGATTTTGAATTAGAATAACAGCTTTCACATTAGCAGTTAGCATGCTACAGTTTGAGGTAACGTTAATGTATGAATTCAGTTACATGGTGTTTAAATTATTAGTGTTTTAAGTTTAAAATATATTAAAGACGACCACTCGGGGTCTCTGATTCGGCCTACCTCATATTTGTGTCCGAATATACTCCTTGAAATCGTAGATATCAGGTAAAATAAGTAAGTTACGTTGGGACCACTGATCTATCATAGAGAATAGATCAGTGGTTGGGACACTTAAGCAGCAGGAACCTCACTTAAATATTCAGTGCTGGTTTTATTTTCGGGTTTATATAAATACAGTGTGGACTATTTTTGTTTATTCCCGAAAAGAGGGTAATATATAACGTCACTTTAGATTTGTAGCTGTGTTCAACCATAGAGTGCAACACATCCTGCCAAAAAGCGTACAGACAAAGCCAGTAGAGCACAGATTGATCCTTCATAATCAACTACAAAAAACATCGTTCACGGCTGCATGCGCGAACGGGTAAATGTAATTAATTAAACCATGTGCATAAAATAACCCCTTACATTTTCTTTTCTTTTTTCATTAATTATGGAAATGGGTGTAGTTTTTTAAAATACCTATATGCATAAACAAAATAAAATCATTAAAGATAATTGTCAACTAGGAGTATTGATATACGATTTAATATTAATATATACGAATACAAATTATTAGAGTCATGCATATCAGGTTAAATAATAACTCATAAATACTGAATAAAAATATAACAGGAGACTGGATTTTAATTTTAAATGACATTTGCATCATAAACAATCCAAAAAAAACAAATTATTATTCCGGAGTCCTTGTCTGTTCCGAGACAGCCAATCAAATCACGTGTTTTTAAAGCAGCAGAATGTGTTGACCAATGGGAGCACTTCCGGAAAAACTCGCATCTCGTGCCTTGTGTTTGTGAAACCTGGGAGACAACGATCATCATTCAGTCAGTGAGGTTACTGTGCTCTGCTTCAGGTGCTCGTCCACAAGTATGGAGTCCTGTTTTCTGGCCATCGCTTTCCTCTTTGCTTTCGGTCTTTCCACTGGAGAAAGTACGCTGAAGTTTGTCACTGTGGTAAGCACTATAATGTTTAATCTGTCTGCAGCTGGTTTGACAGAACCTTTTGTCTTAAAAGCTGTTCATAAAACGACACACACATTCTGGCTTCTTGTTATGTGTCATATTTCTATGCATTAGAACTCTGTGTTTTTGTGTAAATATGAACCGATGTCTGTGTCTTCTTTCAATGCTTTGCGTTGTCTTCGGTCGATGTCTGTCTACTTCGAAACGGCATCAATCATAACGACGTGTGAGTGGTAACGTAATATCTGCTGACACGAGTAACCATTGTTTGCTACCAACTTTGTTTTTAGCTTGCAACTTGTTCTCGACGTAAACTTTGTTTATTAGATATTTTAATAAACCTACCGGCTTTGTCAATGTTTGTGTTCATCACATGATGATACTTGTTTTTGTTTTTCATTGCACGTTCCTGTCTAAGTCAAGTCACCTTTATAAACAAAATACATTGCCTCAAAGCAACTGAACAACATTCATTAGGAAAACAGTGTGTCAATAATGCAAAATGACAGTTAAAGGCAGTTCATCATTGAAATCAGTGATGTCATCTCTGTTCAGTTTAAATAGTGTCTGTGAATTTATTTGCAATCAAGTCAACGATATCGCTGTAGATGAAGTGTCCCCAACTAAGCAAGCCAAAGGCGACAGCGGCAAGGAACCGAAACTCAAAAGGAATAAAAAATTTTGATACAAGCTTAAGTCCACTAAATTCTATCGTGCTTCGTTTGTTTCGGAAAAAGTCCTGGCTTTTAATGGACACGTTTTGCAGATCCAGTTATAAGGGCGTTCTGACATTGAGGCACATTCATTTTGTGGTATTTCAGAAGAAACCGCTCTCCATTTATATTTTGATTGTACAAAATTTAAACCATTTCTTTGTTCTCAAAGGTCTTATTATGAAAATCATTTATGTCTTGAATGCTCACCACTGCCAACTTCTTTATATTGAATGCAGAATTTTTCATTCATAACAAAAAATGGTTTAAATCCCCATTTTGTATCCCACTATAATTCTTATCACTTAATCTTATAAACAATAATACAAATATCAGATTTTTAATATGCTGTATGAGAGTATTTAAAGATTTAACTTTTCTTCTTTTTGTGCGCACAAATCTACATGTTTATTCTACTTAGTTCTTAAGTTGGTGTTATTGTTTCATTTTCAAGATATGAATGTTTATACATTTTGTTTCACCTCTGTGCCACATAAAAACCATAAAACCACTTTTTTTTGTATTGTGGTTAGTCATATTTGATACTGACACCTGTTTTAAATAAGTGAATAAAAGCGTTTTGTGGGAAATCATGACGATCAGGTCACTGCAGATGAGGAAGTATGAACCAGAGGGTTGAGTGATTTGAAACGTGATTGTGTGACATGACTATAATTTAATGCATTCATAGAACACCTACTTGATGTTTTGAAAGTGATTTCAATAAGTCCTTCTATAGTAGACCTAAGTGGATAAGATAGACCTTTAGTGTAAAAGAGAAGTCACAAGCCAGAACTGAAATCTTTATGCATTAAACACATTGAAATAAGTCTGATTTCTGTGAAAGACCGAGATAAAGATAATGAGATAAACTAAATTTGCTCATCCAATTAGAATGTGTTTACAGACAACTGTGTGGCCTGTATCTGGGTGTCAGGATGAGCACCTGACAAGTTGGTTTTGCTAAACTCTGCACAGTTGCACGTTGTAGTTCTTTCCTCTGAACACACACATAAATCCCCAATACTTATGAGATATATGACTTCCTCTCTGTCAGCTTTATCGACATGGTGACAGATCTCCAATCGAGATCTATCCAACTGATCCCTATAAGGAGAGTGACTGGCCTCAGGGATTTGGACAGCTCTCTCAGGTACAGTATGCACACACACACACACACACCCACACCCACACCCACATACATACCTTATGCTCTTTGTTTTAACTGGTTATGTGCTACTTCAGTTGCCTTTAGTTTATATAGAAACATGCAAGTGTCTGTGCGTGCTAAATTGTGTTTATATATACATTGAGGGGGTGAACTGCTCCTTACATAATTAAAACAGTTTTTGTAGAAACATTTTATGAGTATTATCAGTCATCCTCTCACATTCAGATGACACTTTTTTTAGTTGGCACCAAATTACTGAATGCACCTTTAAGGATTTAATTAAATTCTTTCCATATAAGATTTAGTAGGAGGCTGATTTTATTACTTCAACTCAATCTTCTGATCATTCCAGGAGGGAATGAAGCAACACTTCGAACTGGGTCAGTTTTTAAAGAAACGCTACACGGGATTCCTGAGTGAGAGCTATGACCGGCATGAGGTTACTGTCTCTCTAAATTATTGTTTAAATATGTTCAATAAACTTTAACAGAGTTATCAGACTTATGTGTTTACATAGAAAAAGTAATCATGTCTTTGTGCCGTAGATATTCATCAGAAGCACAGATGTTGATCGGACTCTAATGAGTGCAGAAGCAAACCTGGCTGGCATGTTCCCACCTAACGGTTCTGAGGTGTTTAATCCAGATTTGAGATGGCAACCAATACCTGTTCACACTGTCCCAGCGGAAAAAGAGAAGGTAATACATCACACTGAAGTTCTGTTCTCCCTTTTCTCTCCAAATTTTTTGCAGCACACTGAAACTTGGCCCTGACCTCTCTTCAGTGATGAAGTCATATTTGCACAGTAAATGTTTAAAATCTGTTTCCATTGCTACACGATCTGCCTTCAGTGTGTTTGTATTTTTTCTTTCCAGCTGCTCTCATTCCCTCTGGAAGACTGTCCACGCTACACACAGTTAATGAATGAGACTGAAAAAACAAACATTTTTCTTAACATGACTGAAACCTACAAGGTGAGTCCACCATGTGATAATTAACATTAATAATTAAACTAAAAACATTCTTACCTTAGATTTTAACAATTTAAGACTTTAGGCCTGTTTTAAGAACATATTGAATCCCTACATCCTTGTTTTGTTTGGGTAAATATCATGTAAATGGAAGAAATGTAAATCGTTTTATTGATTTTGTGAAAATGTTTTGCCAGATGGCAGAAAACATATGCTCCTCAGTCAAAGTATTTATAGTTTTAGTGCTATTCTGATTCCATTTTAAATCTCGCTCCCTGTTTTTTTCATGTTAGTAATTTACTTGCATGTTAGTATGCACCTTACAATGTTAGCACGTATATGTGTACAAAGACAGTAGAAACAGTAGATTAGCCATCCCAGCCATATTGGTTACTACACTTATGGGGATGTCATTATGTTTTTATGCAGGGCTTTTTCGCGATGGTGAGAAATAAAACAGGACTGGAGAAACTCGACTTTGGAAATATCTGGAGTTTGTATGACACATTGTTCTGTGAGGTGAGTTTCACCTGGTATTTATGCGCACACGTGCACTCATGGCTATATCTAGGATTAAAAAACTCTGCCAGTCAATCTCACCTGCTAAGTATCGTTTTTAAGAATGAATGATATATTGAAATGAAGGCGGTGTGTGCAAATCTAGGTTTTTTTTTACTCACTATCAAGTGCAGATTTAGGGCTCCAGAAGAAACAATTTCATTTATTTTCTACATAGAGGAATTTATTTTAAATGATAACTTCAAAATGATTCAAGATCTACTGTGAGCTACAAAGCGTTCTCCCTACACTCTCAAACTATTTCAATATATGTGCATATATAGACCTATCACAGTTTTATTTGATTGTTATTGGGCATTTACAATATCACAGGAGGCTCTTATTACACAAACACATTTATCATGACAGTCGTTCACAAGTTTGATGGCTTGTGGATAAGACAATTCCCCGGTCTGTGTGGACACATTCATGATATTATGAGGCTTTGCGGTAAATGTCTTGCAATAATGGCCGTACCACAAACTGAATCACCATTACTTAATTTTATATCAGACTGATCTCATGCTCAGAATAAATTAAATCCTAATGCTCAGACAGACACCATGAACTGTGTCAGATCAGAAAATCTTCTCTCTCCACCTCTTCTCGTTATTCTCCTTCCCCAGGCAAAGCATGGGATGCGACCACCTGATTGGGTTACTCCAAGTGTGATGGAGACGCTAAAGGTCTTAAACAACTTTGTTTATCAGATTTTGTTTGGAGTCTACAAGAGAAAAGAGAAGTGCAGACTTCAGGGAGGTGAGAGCTTTTTCTTTTTTAAAGTAATTTCAAATAAACCTACAATAATGCCAAGTAATATACAACAACAATAGCAAAATAAATAAATAAATAAACTAAATGAAAACAATAATAAGAGCCAAAAAGCCAGAAAAAAACTATTATATGAGGTTAAACATTGAAAGTAGTTTTTGATATTTCAAAAAAGAGAGAGGATTCTTGTTAATATAGTTAACATATAGTTTCACATATAGGCAAATGAGTTTTGTAGGAGTAGATGGAGAGGCTGCAAAATGAAACAATGGGCATTTATAGTGCAGGTAAATGTCAATGTAAAGAAACAGTGGATGGACTTATTCTAAATTCAAACTGAAATACACAAGTGCAGTACTGTGATCCTGTGACACTTTATTGTGCTAAAACTGCACTTTTGCTTTCATTTACAGGCCTGCTGTTAGATCAGATTATTAAGAATCTGTCAAATGCTGCAGCACCGGACTCTAAACAGGAAGTGAAGATAATGGTATACTCAGCTGTGAGTCATGTGTCACACTTCACACATCAGCAGACCAAAACACCCAAACTTCCCTTTTTCAGTCAATAGCCTACTAAAAAAGAAAGAAAGAAAAATAAAAGAAATGTGTCCTCTTTAGAGTAAGCAGTTCATGTAATGTTCTCCCATGTAACCCTTTCTTCACTAGCATGACACAACAGTTGTAGCCCTGCAGGAAGCTCTGAATGTCTTTAATGGCCTGCAGCCACCTTATGCCTCGTGTCATCTAATTGAACTTCACCAGGAAGAGAACGGGTAACTGTGTGTCAGAACTGTGTTTCTTAAATCCATGTTTCAAGTAGACACGCTTTGGTCAACCAAAATATACCTTTGCGTTGCTCTTTCAGGATGTTTACAGTGGAGATGTTTTATCGCAATGACACTAATGTGTCACCATACAATGTGTCTTTACCGGGCTGTTCCCAGCGCTGCTCCCTACAGGACTTTGTGAAACTCACACGTGAAGTCATACCACAAGACAGGGATAAAGAGTGTCAGATAAGGAAGGAAGCCACAGACAAAGGTAATCACAATCTTTTATGTTAATAAATGCTGTTTATTGTTTGCAAACGTATGCTGTTTGCTGTTTTATGTTTGTGTAAACATAAATTGTAAATTATGTATATTTAATTATTTATTGATATTTATAATGCAATTTATTTCCTATGACAAGATACTATTTTAAATATCTTTCAAAATATACATAAAGTGGTCAACCATATTGATTATATAGATTTTAAAATAGATTTTTCTATCAATTTGAGTTACTTTGATTTAAATCGTTCTCTCTCTTTGATATATGTACAGAGGTCATTATCGCGCTGGCTGTGTGTGGATGTCTTCTCTTCCTCCTGGTACTGCTGCTGTTTGTAGTGCTATGCCGTCTAAAAGACCCCATGGGTACCTACAGTCATGTCATAAATGAGAGTGATTCCTGACAAACGTATCGGCTCCTCCGCACAGAGGAACTGTGGGACAGTGAAGAGGAACTATGAGGACACAACGCCAGTTTCTTGAGAAATTCTTAAGACAACTGACAAGACAGAACTCTTTTTGGCCACACATTTATTTTTCTTTTACATTGGGGAACACTTGATATCGTTTTATTTACTTGTAACCTTAAGTGTTTTGAGGAAAAGGGAATCATGAGTTGTGATGGTGTCAGTAGCATTAACGTAACAATGTTTAGTGCACAGACATGTAACTAAGAAACTTGACTTCATGTGTGTCTTCGGCTCAGGGATTTTATTGTAATGGAAGATTGTTTACAAATGTCAATGATGGAACTATAACTTGAACTCAATATGTCCAAGATTGTGAGTCCTCATTGAAACAAGGATTTTGGCGTCCTACTGTTTGTGCTCCCAGGCCCTTAAATCTACTGTAGTTGTCAACGCCTGAAGATTCAGATGGGACAACAAAAGCCTACTTAATAAACATTGAGGCCTTATAATGCACTCTTACCCTCATGATTTTCTCCTGATTTACAGCAACAGAAGAGTTTTGATTTGTAAATTTCTGAATTACAACATGCTGATATGAAAAGTCTTGTCAGGTTATAGGGTTAGTTCGCCCAAATATAAAAATTATGTCATTTATGACTTACCCTCATGTCGTTCCAAACCTGTAAGATCTCTGTTCATCTTCGGAACACAGTTTAAGATATTTTAGATTTAGTCTGAGACCTTTTTTGATTCCTCCATTGAAAATGTATGTACGGTATGATGTCCATGTCCAGAAAGGTTATAAAAACATCATCAAAGTAGTCCATGTGACATCAGGGGGGTCAGTTAGAATTTGTTGAAGCATCGAAAATACATTTTTGGCCAAAAATTACAAAAATGATAACTTTATTCAGCATTGTCTTCTCTATCGGGTCTGTTGTTAGCGCGACTGCTGTGACTGTTGACGCTGCTGACGTGTTTTCTGGTGCAGCCAATAATAAAGATGGATACATAAGCAGCATGGCATGACATCAGCTTCAATGCAGTGTTGTGAACATGCTCACAACAGACCTGGAAGAGATTTACTACTACTTTATTGGAGTAGTTTAATCTTGGGCAGTTTTCTTGATGTTTTGTCATTGCACTATGAACACATGAATACACATTTTATGCTTTCATGTCTCAATACAGTAAAAAAAAAAATCAGTTCCATGTACTTCATATTTAAAGGGTTAGATCACCTGAGAATGAAAAATCATCCATCTTCTACTCACCCTCTAAGTATCCTAGGTGTAAGTGACTTTCTTCTTTTAGAATAATCCAATCGGAGATATATTAAATATTGTCTTTGCTCTTCCGATCCTTTCAATGGGGGTAAGCGGGTGTTTGCTGTCAACAGTTCAGAAGACGTGAAATAAAGTGTGTGCATCTGTAATAAAATGTCCATTACACGGTTCAGCGGGGTGAATTAAGGCCCCTTGTAGTGAATCCATGCGTTTTTGTAAGATAAATATCCAGATTTCCAGACAACCGCTTAGCCCCATTGAAAGGCATGGAAGAGCAATGACAATATTTAATATAACGATTGGATTATTCTGAAAGAAGAAAGTCACATACACCTAGGATGCTTAGAGGGTGAGTAGAACATGGCCAAATTAAAATTTTTGGGTGAACTAATCCTTTAAACGAAGGGTGATCCATTTTTACAATAATGCTTTGGAAAACTGAAACAGGACGAATAGCAAAACAAATTTGTAGCCAATCAGCAGAATGGGGCGTGTCTACTCATGATGCGGAGGAGAGAGCTTTTAGTCTACAACAGTGGTTCCTAATCCTGCTCCTGAAGAACCTCCAGCACTGCACATTTTAGATGTTTCCCTGTTCAGACACACCAGATTCAACTCATTAGTGAAGACTCCAAGACCTCAAATGTGTGCATTGGATAAGAGAGACACCAAAAGCGTGCACTGATGGGGGTTCTCCAGGACCAGAATTGGAAAATACTGGTCTACAGGATGGACAGACACTGTGGTAGCTTTGTTTTTTTCTCAATGTGTGAGTAACACATTCTTCTACCTCAGACGTGCACTTTGCTGCAACAGCTAAAGTCGATCTCTACACTGGATGCAACAAAGCGACCGGTGAAAATCATTTGAAATTTGTGTCGGTGCATCAAAAAAAAAAAAAAAAAAAAAAAATATATATATATATATATATATATATATATATATATATATATATATATATATATATATATAATGCAGCAGCAGTTCCTATATCGAGGTGGTAACTCAACACTACGTCAGCTATTGATGTATATGGGAACTACTCCCTTCTCCACTTTTGCTGAAATCTTATGGGCTAATGCCAGCTGAGGACAGCTGGCCAATTGACACGAAGCATGCAAATACTGACAGGACGCGGGCAGTATAAATTGCATGGGTGCAAAAATTACGTCAGAATCTCTCTCTTCAAGCTAGAAGTCTTGTACCCCATGTTCCTGTGGGCGACGATTGCCATGTTGGTTTCCAAAATGCTGTTTGTGTGAGTTACGCAATAAAAACATGTATCCGTTTACAAAAAGAGCTTTTTCTTCTTCTTGCACCCAACACTGTGTGACTTGTCCTGTCTCAGAGCTGCGCAGAGCCACAGCCCATGATTATAATGGCCTCTCGAGGGCGTTTGAGTGCCAACACTACACAATGCCCACCGCAAGTTACCTTCCCGCCAGTACTTCTAGCCTCGTAGGTCGGGACTCAGGTTAAAACACACCATCAGTGGCTACGGAGCTAATTTGTCCGCTGTGTCACTTCCTGGACGTGTGGAGGGCTATCTCGGGCTTTTCACCGTGGATACTGGAAATGATTCAGCACGGATCTTCTCTTAACTTCAAACACAGACCTCCCCGCTTCAATGGCGTGGTCCCGTCACTGACTTCCACAAAAACTTTCCGTTCTGAGACAGGAAGTTCTCAGTCTGCTTGAGAAAGAAGCGATAGAGCGTGTCCCTCCAAACGGGTTTTACAGCCGCTACTTCGTGGTGCCAAAAAAGGATGGTGGACTCTGTCCAAATCTGGACCCTGAGACCCATCAACCAAGCACTTCACAAGCGCGCATTCAGAAGGACAATGCTGAAACAGAGTTTGGCACAGATACGGCCCGGGGTCTGATTCGCCTCAGTGGATCTTAAAGATGCGTACGTCCATATTCAAATAGCGACGCGCCACAGGCACTTCCTAAAGTTTGCTTTAGAAGGCGCGGCTTATCAGTATTCAGTGCTTCCGTTTGGCCTGGGCCTGGCTCCCCACACATTTTCAAAGTGTGTGGACACAGCGCTTTCTCCCCTAAGATCGAGCGGAATGCGCATCTTGAATTATCTGGACGATTGTATGATTTTAGCCCACTCGAGATGTGCTAATCAGTCACATGGAAACACTGCTTCGCCATTTGGATACGCTGGGACTGTGTGTGAATATGCAGAAGAGCGTGTTTATACAGAGTCAGACCATAACATATCTGGGAAGATGATTGGATTCAATGTCGATGCGAGCCCGTATCTCTCAAGAGCACATAGAGGCAATTTGATCGAGACTGTGCAGTTTCAGACCGGGCAGGTCGGTGTCACTGAGGGAATTTCATGGACTTCTGGGACTGATGGCAGCGGCTATCTAGGCCTGCTGCATATGCGGCCACTGCAGCTGAAGACTCGAGACCCTGCCAAGGGTGTGGTCTTCGGGCCACAAACGCATTACGGTCACTCACAGTCTGAAACCGTGGAGCAGCTGGATATGTTCAGCATAGGAGTTTCTTTGGGTATTGAGAGTGAGGAGCCATTCCTGATTTGGGCGGGGTCTGAGCAGCGCAACGTGATCTCGATGGACGCGTCGACTTCAGGCTGGGGAGCAGTGTGCCTGGGCGTACCTGCCTCAAGCCTGTGGTCAGAGTCACAGAGAAGGTGGCACATAAATCATTTGGAATTGGAATTGGTGTCCTTAGCCCTACAAGCCTTTCAGTCAAAATTGGAACGGCAACATGTACTGATTCAACTGACAACACGTCTGTGGTCTCGTACATAACTCGCCAGGGCGGTGTGCGTTCCAGAGCTCTATTCAAACAGGGATCGAGTCTCCTGTTGTGGGCAGACCGACACTTTCTCTCCTTAAGAGCGGCGCACATCCTCGGTATTCTGAACCATGGAGCGGACATGCTTTCGAGGAACGGGATTCCTACAGGAGAGTGGAGGCTTCACCCAGGATCAGTTCAAATGATTTGGGATCAATTCGGGAGAGCGGAAGTAGATTTGTTTGCCGCAAGCGAGAACACGCACCAACAGACATTCTTCTCTCTATCTCACTCCCCGCTGCCGGGAGATGCCCTGACATCACATTGGCCGGAAGCCAGACTTTACGCATTCCCTCCGGTGAATATTCTGCCCATGGTGTGGTGCAAAATCAGAGAGGAGAGAGCGTTAGTTATACTCGTGGCCCGGAAGTGGCTGAATCATCCCTGGTTCGCGGACCTGAGAGAATTCGTGGTGGCTCCCCCATGGAAAATCCCCCTCAGGAAGGATCTGCTGTCTAAGCCTTCATGTGTGGCCGCTGCGGGGACCATAAATGGGCGGGATGCTCTGCATTTACGAGTGCTGAGCATGCTTACGGAGGCGTGGGCACCTTCTACCAGGTGCCTCTACGCTCCGAAGTGGGGGGTTTTCACAAAATGATGCAGGGGGACCTGTTCCGTGTCAGATGTTTTGCGCTTTCTACAGCACAGATTGGATTGCAGGAGTTTGCCATCCACGCTGAAGATGTATGTGGCCGCTATTGCTGCTTTTCGTTCCCCGGTTAATGGGCAATCACAGAGACTTACACGCATTGATGATGATTGCATCGGTTTCGGACATGGCAACTGTAATGTCACTCTCCGGCCGAGACCATGTTACGTTCCGAAGTCACTCAATACACCATTCAGAGCACAGGTTGTTTCCCTGCCCGCCTTATCTGCTGAGCCATAAGCCTTGTGTGATGCTGAAGCTCAGAGCGCTGTTTGCCCTGTTAGGGCTTTGCAGATGTATGTGAATCGCTCAGCTGCCTTTCATCAAACGGACCAGCTGTTCATGTGCTTTGGTGGATGTAATAATGGACGTGCTGTTTCAAAACAAAGACTTTCTCACTGGATTGTGGATGCTATTGCGTTGGCTTACGAATGCCAGGGAAAGGATTGTCCCCTCAACACCAGAGCTCATTCTGTGAGGGCAGTATCTCCATCATGGGCCTGGTCTAGATGTATGTCTATCCAGGATTTATTTCTTGCTGCTGGCTGGTCTTCCCAGAACACATTCGCCAGGTTTTACAAGCTGGATGTACCCTCTGTAGTGTCACATGTACTTTCGGTGAGTTAAGTTTCATTCATGTGTTGTGAACTGTTATAACCAGCTATACAGTACTATCGTAACCTCGGTTCCCTGAGAGGCGGGAACAAGACATTACGTTAGCCGCTGTGGTTGCTGTTTGATCATCTGTGCTAGCATTCAGTTGTGATTCTGATGTAATTTTCATATTCATATATATATATATATATATATATATATATATATATATATATATATATATATATATATATATATATATATATATATATGTATGGTGTAGGCTACTGTAGACCGCTAGACAGCATCACAGACTTTCATGATGGAGATATTGCCCTCACCTATTTTGCCGCACCACTCACATCCAATGTAGACATGCATGGTGTGGGGCAGAGCTATCAAAGTAGAGCCAATAACCTTTTACCAAATATAGGTCTCTGCAGGAAAGTAAGGGGAGTTACCAGATCAGGGTGTTTTTAGACCATGATGCCTGATTGGCTGACGTCATAGTGATGGTAGGTTTAGGGGTGGGGTTAGGTAAGAGGGATCATTTTGATTGAATGACTTAGAAACACCAGCAGTTTGAAAACACCCACAAGGTCATAAACGCCCACTTTTGCTCTGCAGAGACCTAAGTCTCACCTTTTGGGGCAGGGGCGTGTTCGTTTGGTGATTTCAAATGTCAGCATTGGCTAGCAGAAATCGCTTACCCTGCCTTTAATACAAAATTATTAGGCTAATAAACATGCCCAGTAAGAATTTTAACAAAATTAATATTGCCACTCAACATTATTGGCAATTTGTCCAGATTGTTCTAAAGTCCTTAATTGTTTCTTTGTTTTTAATATTTGAATTTTAACTGTCTCAGTGCAGATCTCTGCATAACTGAAAATTTGACACAAAAGCTGTATTGATTAGCTTATGAAATTTTGATGTTTTGAGATGTACTTGATCTGAAAAGATGACAACAACCTTTTTATTTTCAACAAATAGACAAATAATGTTTGACAGGACAACTGTAAACTGTTTTAAACAAATGCACATCTTTCATGTACCTGGTCACTGACATCTTGTTAACAGTCAAAATGGAAGCTCATAGTACATGTGTAATGGCACAAGTCTTCAGTGTCAGGAAAATAGCTTTTTTTATCTTTACATGTTCTTAATCAAGTTTAATTACTGGTATATGAGCACAGGAAGTTCATACACATGCTTTTGTAAATCCTTACTTTTGTCATTGAATGAAATCTATTTGTAAATGCATTTTATAAATGAGGCTCCAGTTTCTGCAAGCTACTGTGGTATCATGAATACACCAGCGGTGCATAAATTTTAAAGATTGTTTTTTAAACATTCTCTTAAAATCAATTAACCATCTTTTTTGTTATTAATGTATGTTTTAAGTACAATAATTAATCTAGAATTTTTTATAGAAATGTTTGTACACCTATACTGCAAGAAGACTATTATATGGACTTGTCCAGATCAGTGCAACTGTTTGAGAACATAAACATTCAGTCAAAATTTTCAATACAACACATGGGACTTCATTCAAAGACACCGGCCATTTTTTTTTAATCCCACTCTGGTCTTTAACCTTTACACTCAACATTCAGTTGTCAACAGTGATCCAGGTCACTGCACAGGTTTACCATCACAATCTGGGGATCAGCTTATCAATGAACAAATATTAAGATGTACATGTTATTTCACACATGGAGAGCAAAGGAAATAGGAAAATTGAAATACTGATTGTCTGTTGTCAAGGTCAAAGGTTAGGAGCGTGTGAGGTAAGGCTCTGATCAGGCGATGGCTTTGGCCTCAGGCAGGAAGTCCTCCCAACACTTCACCAGCTGGTTTAAGATAAATAGCAATTAATGAAAGACTATTCAGCAGTGTTGTATGTAAAAAAACACTCACACTTACCCTAGTCTGTGTGTGAAGCAGGGACTCCAGGTATTTCACTATGTGCTGTTTGAAAAGAAAACAATAAGGCGGTACATTCTAAAATAACGGTCACCTAAAAAAAACTCACGCCAGGGGCTCAGCTAAAAGTATTTTAAACTGTCGTGCAAAAGGGTTAGGGCAATTGTTGAATATTTACAGGGGCAAGTTGGTGATTTTATTGCCTTCCATATCCAGAACGACTGCTTTTCTTTCCATTATCCCTGTGGAAATTCCTGGCCGAATTACCTACAGTTTTTTTTGACAAACCGTGGTTGTGAGGTAATTTAAAGGTGCTGTATGTACACTTTTGACTCTAATAAAGCATAAAAATACCATAATATGTTTGCAGATAATTAAGAAACATGCTAAGTTAACATACTTGTTTATCTGAAAAACAATGCTACAGTCAGTAATTCTCCTTTGAAAATGTGTGTTACAGAATGTCAGTCTCTGTTTTGGTTAGTAAAATCCGCCCACTTCCAGTTTATCCAATTGTATTTCGGCACTCTGGGTTGCCAGTTAGAAGGAAACACAGCATATTTAATTTCAGTCATGGAAGCAATCTGGCAACCTGCGTGTGCATCAAGTGAGAATATTTTAATTAATATTAACCTCCAATGTTTTGAATTTGGACTTTAATACCTAGTTCAACCACTCTGTCAATCCTACATACAGCACCTTTAACTGCAATCCCAATCCACCTGTCTCGAGTTTAGGAAAAGGGAGCAATCCAAAAGTTATTTTGTAAAATCCCACCAAGCACCATCTGGTAACTGTTGTGCTTTGCTTCATTTTATATTGGAATACTGAAATATTTTGTCAAGAATAATACAGGAATTACAACTATAATGAGTGGGAGCTGTTAAAGAGAAACAGAAAAAATAAAGAGAACACAATTGCATAAGCTTTTGAAATAGGCCATTATTATGTCAGCAACAGGTATGCAACAAAATTGATGTATTATTCATATAAATTAGGACTTGCATAACTGATCATTATAGCAGTTGACCAAATAGTAAAATGTTTGCCCTATGTAAAAAAGAGGTTGTGCCCATCATTTGAAACAATTTAAACCACTAGAACCATAGCACATCAGTGTACCCATTATTATATAGGATATTTAAATGAAGAAATAATAAACAGGACATTTTTCTATTATAAAATTCATCATCATGATGAACATGTGACTGACACATCTTACCTCAAATCTGAGCACTTCTTTACGCACAGTACAGGTGACTCTTTCGAAATCTCTCTCATACTGACTGACTTTAGACTCCCACTGTGCAGAGACACCATTCATATTACCATTTAACATTTTACCAATTTTCAACAATTTAACCTCATTTATGTTGTCTTTAGCCTGCTGCAGCTTCTCGGATTTATTTTCCCAGAGCAGCTTGGCCTCGGCCTCTCGTTTCTTCTGCAATGTGCTCTGAGCTTCCTGTAGATGCTGACACACTTTCATTCTCTGCTCAGAACAGCACTGAGGAGAGCAAACAACACAGTAAACAACATATTACTTAAGCAATGGGGTCTCACTGCTGGTTTTGCGTTATGTGGTTGTGCTCTCTAACCCTCACGGCCGCCAGCAGCCTGACGTAGTCGGCCAAGAGCTCAGCAAGGATGAAGAAATCACTGAAGGTCTGTTGCTGATGCAGCTGCTCCATCTTATCCTCCACTTCTGCCAGCTGTGACAGCGCATGAGATAACGCAGAGTTCTCCTCCACACTGCCCAGGATGGCCAAACTCTTGTTAAACACCGCTGTGTTACTACACAACTCTACGAGAGGAGAAAGACTTTGAGATGCTTTGTAACAGTATGAATCTGGAAGACTGGCTTCACAGTGTAGTTTTCATTCTCACCTTTCCTGTGGTTTACTAATGAGTCAACAGCAGCATGCAGCTTCCTCAGCAGCTGCTCCTCATTCTCCACCTCCTGCAGCTTACTCTCAAACCACTGACACACACACAGGGGTCAATCACTAGTCAAATGCAACAACCTGGAAGAATTTATGTCTTAGTACTGCACGAACTGAGCTCCCCTTACATTATCTGATTCATTCATTTTAACGCTCATCTTATTCACTGCATCCGATGCTCTGTTTATCATCTTTAGGAGGCCAGGTCCACTAAAAGAGTATTTACCGCCCCGGGCAACTAAAAACACACAAGTTTAGATATTAAATATGGCACTAAAGATACTGTGTATCAAGGAACATGATAAAGGTGGTCACCTCATCTCTCTCTAAAAACTCTCGAACATTATGTAATAGAGATGGATGAGGCACTACTCTCTGTAGATACCTACAGAAAATAAGTATATAATAAACAGTGTGTATAGAAAAGAATCAGCCCCTTCAAAATAATCACATTTTGATTAATAATCACAAGGTGATTTGCTGCACCTGTTTGAGTTTACAAGTCATTTTTAGGACGGCGTGATCCTTTTTCCAACTCAGTGATTCTGGTTTTTGAATTTTTTTTTATAACATGCTGATGTTATATCTTTCACTTGGATGCCATAAGTTGCACTGAGTAACTACAGCTTGATAAAACAAAAACTGTGTCAGTCTTCATTTCAGGCTGCAAAGCAACAAAATGTGATTATTTTAAAGGGGGGTATTTTTTCTGTATTTTTTCTTCACTGTATATACATAAATATAACCAGTTAAAAATAAAACAAGTGTGCATTAGCATGTGAATGCATATTTTATATTAGAGGTCAATAAACATATGGTTCTGCTGTTGCAACTCAAAACTCGGCAACAATGAATGCATTCGTTTACATGACTGATGCCGAAAGATTCTAGTGTATGACTGCAAAATAAAAATGAAACAACTCCTAACTCCTTAAGGTTTGTGGTGTCTAAATCTGCTACACGTGTGTGTGTGTGTGTGTGTGTGTGTGTATATATATATATATATATATATATATATATATATATATATATATATATATATATATATATATATATATATTACTTATCTAACTGCTAGTTTTGTTTTTACTTTGTGTACCTTCTGACACTGTTGTCTGTATTTGTCCATATTTACTGTCTTTAGTCCTCGTTACTGTCTATATCCCCTTTCACACTGGAAATTGCCAGGGTGCCTTCTGTATGAATGCAAACACATCCCGGGATTGATTACAGTGTCGATGCTGGGTTGGGGACCTGGTAACATTGACAGGATCAATCTCAGAACGAGCCCTATGTGAACAAAAGCCAGAACCAATGCCGTAAGGGGTGTGTTGTAGTGATGATGCATGTTATCGTGTGTCCCCCTTATCAGGTTTTTTGAAAGCAGATCAGCAGTCACAAAGAAAAAATGTGCAAACTGGTATGAAGAAGAGATCAGGGAGCTCTTCACTATATGTGCTGAAGCGGAGATTGTTCGCCAGCTTAAGTGAAACAGTACATATCACATGTCCCATCGTAATGTCACGTGTCTTACGGGATCTTTATGGGATGTGTGTGAATGCACATACAGATTACAGAAAATCACTGGCAGTGTGAATGAACCAAAATCTGACGATCCCAAAACAAATCTCAGATCATCCGTGAATTTTCCAAAATCTTTGTATTAAAAGGGGCTTATGTGTCACAGATGTTTCCTGAAGTAATTGTGTTGTTTGTTTTTATCTATTGTCGTGCAATTAGCCAAAAATTATAATAAAGTTTACTCTGTGTTTATATTGTAAATGTCACATTGTATTCATCAGCACTTTGTTATTATAGCCATTTTTTGGTTGCACCTGGGATTTAGTTATCAGTATCAGAAGAAAAATGCAATTGATCAACCTCTATGTCATGTGTATTGCCATGTGTTCACCTCTCCAGTGCTGCTCGTCTCTTTTCCACAAACTCTGCAGAGGATGAATCCTCCTTCACCACCTTCACTTTAGTCATCCCTGTGACACAACACAAACCACAAACTCAGTCAGCAAAAAAGTAAGAGCCAACAGAAAGCTCAAAGAAAACATTCTCATGTATCCAGGCCACTGTGAATGTCTAGTACCCCCTTTCCACCAGTATGAACCTGGTGCAATTGCATTAATTGCATTGCTATTGATGTGCATGGCTTTGCAAACCTACATCGGCATCCAACACAGCAAATTTAAAGTTTTCATGTTTAGATGCTATTTCAAAAATGGCATCTTGTTGGTCACAGTAACCCCGCCCCAGCCCCTGACTCAAGTGGTACTTACTTCTAGCCCAGGAATGTTTTAATGCTACTTACTAACCACTTTTCCTGGTTCGGAGATGGTGCTTTGGTTGTCAAAAGACAAAGAACCGATCTGAAACTAGGCTCTGGCTCCGATCCAGCACTCAAACTGCCTCGGTGGAACAGGGGTATACATGAGCTCACTAGAATAACTCCACTAGACATGGAGCCAGAGTGAGCATGAGAACTTTTTTACCCACTACACTCTTCTGAGGTGGAGGTGGAATGATGCAACCCAGCAGGGAGTGACTTTGGCTGATATCTTCTCATAAAGTCCCAGAAAATCACTGAAACATTGACGCACTGAGAACATAAGGGAACATGACCAGTGTAGTCTGGAGAGAGACAGAGAAGCATGGAAAAGGGCCAAAATGCTGATTTATGTAGCTTGAACAATCCAAAAATGGTTAGAGATGAGCTTTTGCCTACCTGAGTCGACACTTTGTAAGACATGTAGGCATTCAAGCCATCTCCTGAAACACAATAACGAAGAAGAACTCAATGTAGCTCTCAGCATCCAGGACAGCTAGAACCAGTGGTTCTCAACCATTTTACAGTTCTCAAATCATTTTAGAGTTTACATCAATTTGTTATTCACTTATTTGCTTACTTTCACGTTGAAAAATAAGTTGCATAATACAACCTAATTTTCTCTGGATTAGTGACTGCGATGTTCAGCTCAAACTGGTCTCCACTCTCTTCCTCCTGAGACTGTTTAAGTTCATCAGCATTGTTAGAATAAAGACTCTTAAATAAATATTACAAGAATGCAACTATAGGCATGTAAAGGGTCTCGTTTCAGTACCTTCTCCATGATCTTGGTGACAATGCTGGGTTTCAGTATTGAATTACGTAGGAAGATGTGTGGTGTTATAAGGCTGATGTGATCAGGATGATAATCTCTGTCCTGCCTTGACTAGTGGTGTTGGTAAGCGTCAGTTCTACAGTGGCCTCTGGTGTTTGAACAGAAAGAACAAATAAAGCACAGAGGTGTAAGGTATGTGGGTAGTAGCACTTCAACATTATATTTTAGTATGGTATTATTTGGGGAAATCTGTACCATACATTAGTTCTGTTAAAACCAAATACTTGTGCTTTTACTCAATCACATTTACAATGAAAATTAATACCTTTTCATTTCATTGCAATTTATTGTACCTGTATATGACTTAAATATTTCCTCAATGATTTAAAACTATCTATCCAAATGTAACTAACAAGCCAGTAAATCATGCACACAGAAAAACTATGCCTTTCAGACAAATACTTCATGCTCTAGAAAAGTGTTTTTATAATAACTACTAAAAATCACTATATTCAAATGTTTGTGAAATCACATACTGATCACTTTAGCTGAGAATATTCTGGTAACAGGTTTCAGGATATTGGTTTCAGTTCAGTGTCCTGGATTCTTACATGGTCAGAACAATGAGAAATTATTTTCAACAGGTTTCTTTTTTAAGAAAGTTTAGAAACACTCTAATTAGAACATCTCTACTGTCTCGTTTACAAAAGCCAATTTGAAGCTCATAAAAGTGCTCGCCGATTACTTTTAAATACCCAAATTCAATTATATGTGTGTGTGTGTGTTTTCTTGTTTTTGTGACATATCAGGACACAACTCTGTATAATGACATGGGTATGACACAGGTATTACAAGGAGAGGGTGACTTATGAGGACATAACCCATGTCCCCATTTATCAAAACGCTTATAAATCATACAGAATGAGTTTTTTGAGAAAATAAAAATGCACAAAGTTTCCTGTAAGGGTTAGGTGTAGGGTTGGTGTAGGACCATAGAATATACAGTTTGTACAGTATAAAAACCATTACGCGTGTGTGTGTGTGTGTGTTTTTATTTCCACTCAAGTAGGTACATAATTTTAATTGAGCACAATTTTTGACAACTGTTTATTCATTAATAGTTCATATTAATAGGTTTTTTTGTTAATATACCTTAAGTACAATTTTCTTGAGTTTTTACATTTCAGATAAAGCATCTTTAAGTGATCTGCATCATCCTGACACGATATTTTAAAGACAAGATGCATTGTTCTCCAACACTCAAGTGTCATTACGTATGTATTGCTCATTTTGAGTCATGGTGCAGTAACGGAGTGGTGAGAAATAACGTTCCCAGTGAACAGATCCAGCTCTTCATCAGAGTGAAGGCCATTAGTGTCGTGATGGACATCGCTCCTGATGTACGAGCCCTCCTCGATGAAGATATCGCCCTCTTCAGGAGATGATGTGATCAGTGCCAACATAACAGCTGATAACAATAATTACTTACATTTATATAGCGCTTTTCTAAGCTCTCAAAGCGCTTTACGTTGTCAGGGGGTATCTCCTCATTCACTTCCAGTGTTAATTAACCATGCAGTTCGTGCAGTTCCTGAGTTGCATTATGAGACTAACTGCTGCAGACATTGACATCTGCTAGCTTCTGTCAAATGTCACTTGAACGTTTCCCCACAGATATATGACTCGATCAGATGCAAACTTGCTATGCAGTCTGAAGCAGGTGTCTCACTCTGGCGCCGGTGAATATATCCTCGACTTCATCCTCCTCCTCTTCCTCGTCGCTGTCCAGCACTCGAGCGTCCGATTCAGCCTCCCGCTCTTCAGGATCAGGGAAAGGAGGAGGATTACGTCCGTAGTTGCTTGACATTTTTCGACCAAAGAAAATATATGTAACAAACGGACCTAACGAATCAAGTCTCAAGGTTGGCGTTGTTTCTAACTGACTGTATGTTACAGGTAAGCGTGGATTGTATTTCGCTGCTAGGTAACCTCAGCCTGCTTTAAACATCCGAGCACAGCTCAGAAAGAGCGCTGATGCGACACTGCCACCTGATGGTCTGGAGCCAATACTACAGCTACTTCAGAAACTGCGCCCAATCCAACAGTGCACTGATCTGATGCGGATTAGTGACTCGGTGAATATATTGTATTATACAGTACAGCTACAGAAATACACATTTATTCAGTTCACTCATAGGTTATTGTCTCATTATAGAATGAGAGCAGCTCGGACCAATTTTGTGAACCGATGCAACCATCAAATTCATGCATCAGACTTAATCAGCTCACAAATCGTACTTGGCCTGAATTCAGTCAGTACAAAAGAAAAACACAACAGCACTGCATATTTGCAAGTATCCCGTTTAATTAAAATATTTTGTAATAATTTCAATTTCATAATTCAAAATTTGTTCAAACAATTTAACTAGAGTACTACTGGCTCATGATCTTCAAAAAAAGACATTTACAAATATATATCTATTCTTATACATTTCTATGAATGTTTTGCCTTTGTTTAATGTTTCTGCTGATGTCAGAATTGGATAACTCTAAACTCAGTGAGCAGAGCAACGAGGAGGAAGACGATGTAGAAGATCAGTAGAAAAATGCCATAGAATCTGCTCAGGTGAAAACACTGAAGAGGAACCAGTATGAAGGAGAGGACGAGAGACAGACCCAGTGCTCCGGAGAGAACCCAGCACAGCATCCCCTCTGGTTCCAGCTGACCACACAACCAAACACACACAGCACACAGATCAGACTCCGTCATGCATCTATACTGGAATATCCAACTGACTAAAAGGTTTTAACATGTTCTCAGGTAAACACCAAAAGACTATGAAGTACATTGCATCCACTTACTGTACATGTTTATATGTCTTTTTAAAAGAAAGTTGAGACATTGTATATACTGTAATATAGAGAGTGCGAGACTTACCATCACAACGTTATTAGTCTGAAAGATTTGCAGCAGGCAGCCCAGACCCACACCAAACAGCATGTCTTAATGCAATGTTAAAGGCATATGAAGATCTCTATGTGGTTACGGTAATGTAATGCAAATAAATATTATGATTAAATCTGCTGATGTATTTGTTAAAGCACAAACACAATAAGGAAAACTTAAAAAGAGCATATGTGAAAAGATACTGAAGATAATGCCTCCGAAACAGGCAGAGATGGCCATCCGTGGGTATCCCTGACGGGCTATAGTAATGTCTGCAAAGCAATCTGTCAAAACACACAAATATCACACATGGTCTAACAGAGGTAAAAACATAATGGTGTATGATTCTTTAAAATATTAAAGGCCATCCAGTAATAAATACCAAAAATAATAATAATTGCGCATATATATATATATATATATATATATATATATATATATATATATATATATATATTATACACACACACACATCATGCATTACATTAGTACTCAAAAGTGCCAACAAAGATAAAACCATACCATCTAGTAGTTGCAAAATTGTTATCCTATCATTTCAAGTCCTAGCATATTGGCTATGAGCAAAAATAATGGGAAGATAATGTGCTGTTTGTGGTTTGAGTGAGTGTATACCTCCAATGCTGTTGCCCCAGGCTAACAAGGTGAGGCCCAGTACAGTGTTGCTCAGACTGAGAACAATACCCAGCAGGTGCAGCACACTAACAATCTCAGACGCCACAGTGCTGATCCACAGCGCACTGACCACAAAACCTAGCAGAGAATAGAGCTACGTGCACACACACAGCAATGAAAAAAATTAATTAAATTAAAAAATACACAATTATAACCTTTATTCAGCAAGGATGCATTGGATTGATCAAAAGAGACAGTAAAGACATTTATAAAGCCTATACAATGACTTCTATTTCAATTACCTTCTGTTTCTTTGAGTAATTTGAATTTTTTTTTAATTAAAACAGAAAAACAACTATTTAAGATTAGAATAATTTCATAATATTACTGTTTTTACTGTATTTGTGATCAAACTAATGCATAAGAGACTTCTTTAAAACACTGAAGACTCATACAAAGTGATATTTAGGAGGACGCTCATTTGTGGTAGTGAAGAAGACTATGCCCGAGAGGAAGACTCCGATGCAGAGTATGAGCACCCACACTGGAACTTCTCCTTCAATCAGCAGTAAGCCATCTTGAAGGAAAGAGAAAGTTTTTCTTTTTCAGTCACATGCTCTTTTGCAGAACATGAAGTGATTACACAATTTCTGCATCAACAGCATTTATCTTTCCACATACAAGAGGAGTTCATCTCACAGACCGCAGCTGGTGCATTAAAGCTACAAAACACTGGCAGGGATGACGTAACTACTTTTTATGTGCACATAAGATATTGATGCTAAACAGGTTTAGTTTCATAGTTCAAATAACAATGCCAACTGACTTACACTTTCCCGACTGGAAGGTAAGTACACACACCAGAGGCCCAGTGATTATGTGCAGAGAGTTCAGAGGTCGTTTCCAGTTGTGATCTTCCTTATCTGTGTCCACCACAGGAACGGTCAACAATAACAGCACTTCTACAGGCACCTAACACAGTCAGATGGAAATGCAAAAAAAAGGATCCTCACCTTAAAATTACGTAAGCATGTATACAAAGTTCAACAAATCCACCACTTGGACAATCAGACAAGTTTATTTTAAACAACAGGTTCATAGAAGAATGATTACTTATTTAGAGCCAGGAAGTGATCATGAAATTAAATACACTTGTTTTTGTATTTTTTACCTTGATCACTTTGAGGACTTTGGCACTCCAGTGCTGTCTCCTCCAGGTCCGGCTGTCCACCGGGTTAATGGCATTCAGGAAGATCTGAGCAGTGGATCGAGTGTAAGGCAGCAAAGGCTCATACTCTCCATCATCTGTAACACACATAACACTTACAAACACATGCATGCAAGAGTTTCACATAGACAAATGCAAACCAATCGTCTAAACTGTGAAAGAAAATGGTTGATGAGTAGCATTTCAGAGCCTAAGAAGCACACAAACATAAAATCAAATGACTGAGCAGATAGAAACACTGTTACACCATACAGAACTTCCTTAAAGATGCAAAATTCTCATTCACTTTCACTGTTACCAATGCAGATAGCAACACACACACGAGCAAACTACCATTATTATGAAAGTCTGTGGTGTTGAAAACAATCATGCATACATAACCCACAAAACTCCAGCCACGTATATAACCAACATAGTTTTAAGTTTAGAGGAAGTGACCCACCGTGTGCTTGTATGCTGGCATTCGGAATTTCTCTATATGCATCAGATGGAAGAATCTCTCCTAAAAGACAAGAACAGCGCTCATTAATATCTGCCCAGTGTTAGACCAACACTGCTGCAAAGCAAAGAGCATTACTTCCATTTCATAAACTTCATAGCACTTTATTCAAATTGACAAAGCTTTGAGTTTGCATTGTTGTGCGCACTATATCTGAATGTGTTAGAGTTTAGTGCAGTTAATTCATATATTACTAGAAATGGGAATGAGTACTTAAGTAAGCAAGCTCAGTCATTAAAAACAATAAATTTAACATGTTTACCTTAAATAAAAGAAAAAACGTTGTCCCTCCTTATTGAGGAATTGAAATGTGACTGAAAGAGTGTGGTGTGTGATTTGTGAGTTGAGTGCTGAGAAAGGCTGCAGTCTTTACCCCGTTCACTGCCTGAGGTCTGGGCCGATCCATTCAGTTGATGCTTCTGACGATTGTAAACATATGCACTAACAATCACAGTCAAAACATATACAATATACAGCCCCAGATAACCTGTGGAGAATAGAAAAGAATGATAAGAAGAATCAGATGACTTCTCTAACAAAAGGAAATGATAACCATATCAATATATTATGCATATAAGTGGAACAAGCAGATTGAAAATGTGTGTCAATTTCCTAAATGAATGAAAAGATGTGAGTGAATAATGGTTATCGGACCCACGGCTTCTCCCATGGAAATATGGCCTTTATATAGGATCATGAAGGTCCAAAACACAGCTGCCATGTAGAAAATGACATCACGAAGGAATGGACGGGACGCCACAGTGAAAGGCTTAACCAGAGCAATGCTTCCAGCTACCACTGTTGTGACAAAGATTCCCGCCCCTAGAAAAAAGAAATCACATTAGGAATTTTTTTTTTTTAATGATGAATTTGTTCAGAAGGATTAAAGGTGAAGTGTGCAATGGAGCTGTATGAATACTGCTACTGTTCAGTCAAAACAAACAGTCTCAAGGTTATTATGGTCAAACCACTTGCATGATCCAAGCAACCTGCACAATAGCACAATTCAGTTTGGTGCCATTATTAGTTGAGAACTACACCGTTTACCTTAAATACTCCAACACATGTCCTTGATGTTTATGTGTGTGATGTAGGAAGCTTGGTGTATGTTTAAAAGAGCTGATCTCTCACCAAACAGTGCTCCAATGGCAAGACCAGCAGTCTGAGGGTGAGAAAAAGCAGCCATGGCACTGAACACATCTGGAGCCCCATTTCCAAGTGCCAGGAATGTTACTCCCTGTTCCACTTAGTCACGGAAAACAATGATACAAAAATGAGACCAACACAACCTCACAGCACAATTTGGACCTTTTCCAGCAACCAAAACACAGACTCATCACTGAGGATTCCACTCAGTCACACATACAACACACCCCGCTCAGTCATGTGCACACGTTTATGACACAAACACACTTTAGAGACTCTTCTCACTCATGTACAAACTTCTCCAACTATAGAGAATAACAGTCTTGGCAAATGTCAGCATATAACCTACTAACAGGCCAGTCGTTTGCTATGTCTAATTGTTTAGAATGCTGTGATATTCTCTTCACAGTTTATCACTACTGTGGTATATAAGGACTCAGCAGAAGTCCACAGCAGGAGTAATTAACCTCCTTAACCCACACAGAATGAGGACAAATGACAAGGATCAGCTGATGTGGGAATTGCAGTACCGCCGCCACAATTGAACCATTTAAAGGATACGGCCACATTATGAGTCAAGCTTAGTGTGGAAGAAATGGCTGAGAGGTTTGGGCAGAAACTGAAAACAAGAAACAAAACAAAAAAGTTACATAATACAATATAATCAAAATACATATTATAATCCATTTGCATTTAAATTCAAATTCATTTTATTTATAGAAGAAATTCACTTTAAATATATTTTGCAACATAACGACAAGTTAACTGACTTCTTGACCCTCAAAAAGAAGAACCTTTTTAAAATAAAGAGACTCAATTCTAAATTCTCCAGATAAATGAAAGAATGTCAGATGAGTAAATAGAGAAGTGAAACCTTCATCATGGCCAAAGGCTACAAAGGATAGTGTTATGAGATCACAAAGGAATATACATGTCTCTACATAAACACGTCTGCAATTATTGTTTTTACATATTATTGTTTTTACATTTTAAACAGTTACTCATTTTAATTGCGTCACAGTCCGAATGATCAATTTAACTGCATAGTGCAAATGGAATACAATGTGAACCTAAAAACACACTAAATCATATTCACGTCATTTTGTGGGTTTTACAAATATTTAAGCAGTGAACATCATTCAAAAGAGCTTGTGACTAGACCCGGTAACGCCACTGGTTCCTCAAACTGTCAGTGAAACCTTAAACTCCTCCCAGTCTTCATTCAAAACACAGTGCTGTGTAGAGTCTGGTGACAGACCTAACTTGCTTGCAGTGCAAGGGTAAATAAAAACTGTTGTTTGAATAAGTACAGGGTTTTCTTTACTCAAGATACACTATGTCTATAAACACTCATGTTTTTCTGTGTTTGAAGAGTCTTAGCATTTACAGTCTAGGTGTAGCTAATATACTGTTTTATATATCCTTTGCATAGTGCTTCATCTTTTATAGCATTAGATTTTGGCTAAATGTATTCAGCAACAAAAGACTGACCACCCTTATAGCTACATAAACTTTATAACCTGTAAGTTGAGGAAAATGTGATGTGATGCACTTACTGCCTCAGATGAGTCTGAATATGACGGATAAAACGCCGCCCGTTACCAAACGTAGCCTCGGATCGGCTCCAGGAGGGAACGAGACACTGCATTATTGAAGAGGTCGCTTTGGGGTTATCCCCCCTTCCTCGAATCTACTAAAGCCTTATGAAATCTCACAGGTGAGAATTCATCCACCTTCAAGCATGTGAAATAGAGGCAGGCGTGCCCAGGAGATGACATTGTCAGTTCACTTAATTTTGTCGTGGCCATGAAATAATAACTTGTCGTAAAAAATGTCGTAGCCACGAGATCATTTTATCGAGGTAACAACATCCTTATGTCATGGCCACGACTTCTTTTGTTGAGGAAAGGACTTATTTTTCTTGTGGCCATGACTTTAATGCGTAAACAAACCTGCGTGACCATAACAACCCAGGATTATCAGATATTGATTCATTAATATTTCATTTTGAATTAAGAAATTATTATTATACATATAATTATTAAATTATTACATTAACCATATGCCTTGGCTACTGGGCTTTATTAGGTGCGATAGTCAGCATTTAAATTAAGTTTATCATAAATAAATATTACATAAAGTGCATAATATAAAATAGGCCTACAAGAAAAAAAAAAAGTATCCATCCTACAGTCTTGTAAGTCCATTAACTTACAGTCTTTTCCCCGTAATATTTGTATATTATTATTTTTAGACTATTATTATTGGTTATGTTTACTCTCTGGGTGGCTGAGAAGCAGAAGTCTGTGATGGTTTAATACACTCCCTGAATGGACTATGATCAGTCAATCGTCCAGATCCATTCTGCACACAAGCTCCACACATTTACAAGGGGGAGAGCCACATTTGACACATTCAAGCAGTGTTGGACTAATGAAATGCAAAGCGCGGTAATAATAAGCAACAAGCGTATTGGTGCATTAAACCAACTCTTATGAGTGACATATTAACAGCATCCACCATTAATCTGCATTAAGAACTAAGTTCATATAAGCACAAGAACAGGGCAGACTGCTGCAGCTGTAGTGCATGAATACTACTGAAATAACAGAACACAGAAAAACTGTGTCATGAAGTAGTGAGTAATGGCACTACACATCGGCCTATACAACCTAGTTGAAACACGCACCAGAGAGTGGTGTGGCTAAGAAATCTCGCAGTCACTCATTTGCTGCTCCCCTGCACAGACAGAACATGTGGTGTGAAAAAGGAAATTTTCAAGTTATAAAACCTAGCCAAAAGCCTTGACATGACTTCAAGTTCAAGATGAAGCCAGACAGCGCTTGTGGATCAAAGCAAGTTCCTCTATGTTCAGAGCATCACGAGTGACTGCCTCTATTTCACTTGCTTTAACACCATTGGCGGGCGAATTCTTGTCCGCGAGATTTCACAAGGCTTCAGTAGATTCCCAAATCTACTAGATAACCCCATCGCGTCATCTTCGATGATGCAGTGTCAAAAGACCGACTCAAGAGGGAACACATATTGCCACCCTAAAATGTTAATATTATAATGGCACATGCAAGTGTTTGATCATATACATAAAGCCACAATACCAACTCTAATGATGCAGCGTTTAATTATCAAAAAAATTAAATGTTTTTACCTTTCCTGAAAGTGGTAGTAGATTTGGACATACAAGGTTTCCCCCCAATAGCAACAACATTTTTATTTGTTGTTCAGTCATAAACAACAACATAAAGCTACCCGACCTTGTGCTCATACCTGCCTTAAACTCACGTTTCACATTGAACATATCAAGTTTTAATATGCTATTTGAAGCAATGTTTGTGCATGTTTGTGTAACTTTGCTATAATTCAGTGCTTAGCGGTGAGCCGTGGAATTTGATTTTACGAATCAAAACTGCCCTAGAATTATCTCAAATACACTACTCACAAGTCTGATGCAATCAGCCCAAGAAGAAGGAACAGAACAAACAGCCAGAGGACCTGACAGGAAGAAAAAAAAAGAGGGAAGGAAAAAGAAAACGTGAGGGGGACTTTACTAACATACAAAACCAGTATGTTCATAAAATACACAACCAATATAAAATCAGATTACACAGTCTGGATGATGCATTCTCATTAGTTTCAGTTGCATATGTAAACAAACATGTCACACTCCACAAATAAACTTACACAACACTCAATACTCTGATATGCAATCAGTTTAAAAAGTAAACCGTGAGTTTGCTGACTGAGCTAAATGTATCCTCACATAGAGAGTGATGGCTAGGGGCAGCAGATTAGGTGGGAACAGGCAAAAGGTGACCACAGGGTATTTGATGAACCCTTCATCTGAAGCACAGTCCGGTGTATTCTTCACAAACTCACATCTCTGACTGGCAGACAGGTTCATCACCACATCACACTGCAACACAGATCAACAAATGCAGCTGTGAAGGATTCATTGCCAAACAGTTAGGCAACATCACATATAGAGATTTTATATATAGTTTACTCATGGTCGTGGTGAGGAAAAAGAGAGCAAATGTGTTTGTCACAATAATGACTCAGTGAGGGACATAGGAAATCTAAACACTGCGTGATCACATATTTCAGAGAGTTTCGTCCAGCTCACCTCGTCTCGGTTCGGTGTAGCTTCTGCAGGTCTTGTCTGAACGCCAGACATTCCCAAGAGGGACGATGTGTGTGTTTTGACTGGTAACAGTTTTCTGGCAGCTGACACGAATCCCACTGCAAAGCAACGGGTGCAAAACAACAAGAGCAGAGCACGCATTTCTAAGCTGCTGATTGCTGCTTCAACATTGCTTTTCAAAATTCAACACTAGTAACGTTAGTTGAATTGTGGTAGTTTCGATATGCCAGTTACATAGACTGCAACATTTGAGGTTCCGTCGCGCTCTTTTCCTTCATTGTTGATAAAATCCACGTATTTAGACGCTGTGAATCACAATCCGTGGGTTTGACTTAAAATCACGCAGGATTACGCATTCTGTCACGAGAGAGCCTAAACGTGAAGCGTGTCAGCCTGTCAAGTCATTCCAACACTTCTTAAAAACAGTGTGACGCGCGTTCTTATGCGCCCTCCCTTTGTCCTGAGGTTAAAGAGACATTTCACGCTTTTCAAATTAAAGGGATAGTTCACCCAAACAATTCCGAAATCACTCACCCTCATGTCGTGTCATAATAACCAAGACTTTTTTCGTTCGCCTTCGAAACGAAGCATCTAAATGGACAAGGGTGATGGAAATACCTCATGTGAAGTTTTTATTTTATTTTATTATTTCTCTCGCAAGACTTTTGCGTTCTCCAAGGATCTTTGCATCAAAAGCTCTGAAAGTTTAGTTTGGGTGAACTATCCCTTTAAATGTCGATCTCTCTTTCTGTTGACTTTTAAACTTGGCTTACAAGTTTGTAATGTCATGTAACCAAAACTGTTGGTCAATGAAATTTAAACAGTGTCTTTTTTATTTACTTTTTTCCCCCTCGTTGAAAGCGTTTTTAAGATGGCATTGTTTTGTTGGGGTTAAATTTTATAAAGAAACATTTTAGCAAAATTGCCAATTCAAGCTGGCGTCCCAGTGGAAAAGTTCCCATAAGCCAACCGATGAGCCCAGATCAGCAAAACTGTATGATTTGACCTTCTTAAACAGCCAACTGACCAGCAAAGTCAGGAGGCTGAGATGTGTATATATTCATTTGAGAACAACCTTCTGACACTCTGTAAAGTTTGATGCTCCTGGTATAGGCCTATTTCCCCCTACTGCTTTGACCTTTATAAAAGCCTTACATGATGTAAGCTAGAAGACATCAGTATATCTGAGAGCAGCCCTTTGACATTCTCTAAAGTTTCATTAGGCTATGTCAAAATCATTTGGAGTTCAACTATGATTTATTGGGATGGGCTCTGTGAATAGTGTGAATAATATAGACGTCCACCACTGGGCTCACTGTCACATGTAATCTATAATCAGTAACGGACTACAAATTGAAAGTAATCTACCCAACACTATTTGGGGATCTAATAATTTTTATTACTAAATGTGATTGGGGATTAAGACCAACCACTGTTTCAGGTCAGTTACTTGCATTGAAAATGAATAAATTACTCCCTAAATTTTCAGAAGAAAGCAGTGACCTTCTTGTTTGGTTTCCTGTGATACAGTTCAGAGGTAGTAGTTTTACCTATATTTAGATATCATTTAATTGCTTTAAATAAATGTTAAAATATTGCTAGAGTTGTTCTTTGAGGGTTAGGATTGTGGAATTTGTTGAAAGGTCATATCAAAACATCCGTCAGCCTCCCTAAATAGCTGAGCTGATCTAAAGAAAGAGTGCGGAACAAAAACTATATATTGTCTCATCTTCTTTTATAAGAATCTGATGTTTGGGTGATCTGGTTACTCACACATTCAGTCTTTGCAAATGAGAAGAGTCATGTCTCTGATCATCGAACAGCTGATGAAACAAACGAGGGGCCGGTTGCTTTAATAGAGCACTATCTTTAAGACTGTGTCTAAAGACGTAGTCTGACCAATTAGCGAAGGGGTAATCTGTTCCTTTTTCAGATTCAAATTAGACCAATCTATAATTCAAGTAACTGAATCAATAAAAAAAAAAAAAGTTATGACGTCTTTAAAAAAAAATTATTTGGATGTTTAACTTTTAACTTTATGCAATTGGACACTTTTCTCACTGACATATTGAGCTATTATTGCTATAAAAGATATATATAAAGATTGGTGTTTTTACAGCTACTGAAGTAATTGTTTTCCTCACTGTAAATATGAGGTACACATGTATTTATTTATTATATATTTATTATCCATGACACAACTGCTTGTATTGTTTTTGTAGAAATTAGCACAGCATGAAAATTTGTATTTATTCAGGAATATGATTTTTGCTCTAGTCAAGATGCTACTTTTATTTACAGTATCTAAATGGCCAAAATAAGCTTGTCAAAAATGTATTATATACATCACACCATCCACAGAGCTTGTGTGTTTATATGTTTTCTCTGAGCTCTATACCTGGGGCTGAAAGAGTAATGTGATAGTGGTAATGGGTAAAATTGATTTG